>NC_041395.2:218025849-218029011 GCF_900747795.2 Erpetoichthys calabaricus
AGTCAAGTTTGTCAGAGCTTAGAAAGAGTTGTGTCTCTCCAGGAAGTAATGGAATGACTTGGGTATTTATGTTTTCCACATTAATATTTTTTGGACATAATATAGTGCATTGTGTTAAAAGGGGCATTTGGTCTAATGAGATTGCTGTTCCAAATCTCTCTGTAACTAAGTCGTCGCAGATAAAGGCTTGAGGAATTGTAATAATATGTGGCTGAAGTCCATCTGTATTGGTGAGTGTACCATCTCTCAGTTGTAATAAGCAATTGTTATGATCTGGTTCTGGACATCGTATCTTTTTTACTAACTGTATCTTTTGAAAGCAATGCCAATTGTCTGCGTATTTTAAGGTGTACTGAACAATAGCTGAGCGCATGTCATCTGGAAGAATAGCTAATCACTGTCTTAAATCTCCTCCTCATAAAAGTACCTTTCCTCCAAAGCGAATTTCATTATTCATAAACGTTTGTAGAAGTTTATGAATGGTGTTGAGTAAGTGACTTCATGCCATTGTACATTCATCAATAATTAACATTTTTTCAAGACGGATGTCACGTGCAGTGCCACCATTAATGTTCATAGTGGATACCGATTTGTAGGATCTAATGCAGTTGATAAAGATTTCACTTTCAGGTACATCGTTAGTTAGAAGCTCCTGTAGATATTCAGTATATGAATGTAAAGAAGGCAGTCTAATTTGACCCTTTTGACAACAACGTGTAAATGTATTACTTGTATTGCCAGTTGTTTCTTCAGGGAAGTGAACTGAATGACAGTGATTGCAAATGACATTCATTAATCCGAATGAATTTTCCTGGTGTATGTTTTGCTTGTGCCGTTTGAGAGGCGCGTTGTTGCATGTGTAGTATTTGGGACGTGTTGTTTTGGAGCTGTAATCGATTTGCCTGTGCTGTGTGAGAAGCCCGTTGTAGCCTTCCTTGCCGTTAACGTATGTCTGAGACGGGAGGTGTTTCGTTTTGAATCCGTGCCTGTTGCGATGCAGCACTTTGATTGATAGATTGCGTCATGTGGATATAGGATGTAGATTTGTGCATATTTGCGTTGTTGATTTGTTTCAGAGTGCACTGTTCCAATGCGATGCAGTATTTGTGCACATATGGGAAAGCAGTATGGGCCATTGCCTTTTGGTGGCCTGATATTTACTCCGGTAGATGCAAAAGCAAATGAACTATTGTAGGATCTAATGCAGTTCATAAAGTTTTTACTTTTAGGTACATCGTTAGTTAGAAGCTTTAGTTGAACTTTGCGTTTTTGGAGTCGAGACATTTTTTCTTTTAGAAATATGGATAAGTAATAAGGAGTATTGCACTTACTGTTAATATGGAGCCTTTTCTGCGGTTGAACGGTTAATAGTGCCTTATTGTAATGAGATCCACCTATGCTGCATAGCCGTGTATTTTGTTGTTTCTTTCGTGTTCGTGTGTTTGTTCCTGTTATCCTTTCCTTTTCGTTTTGTACCCGTGACCGTGTATTCATGACTTGTTTCTTTCTCAGCATGCGAAATATGGATAAGTAATAAGGAGGATCGCACTCACTGTTAATATGTTTCCTTTTCTGCAGTTGAACGGTTAATAGTGCTTTATTGTAAGGAGATCCACCTATGCTGACAGCTATGCTGTCTAGTGTGAAGGTGTTGACGTTCACTTTAGAATATGTGGCTTTGGGTGTCACTTCTTATAGATGTGTGTGGGGGGGGGGGGGGTGAGGATTTTTGTTGCGCGAGCGTCTTCTTTCTTTTTGTGTTCCATGGGCTTGTTGAATCCCCCTCTTGGTGTGTGTCCCGTCCGGTGCCTGTGGGGGGGGGGGGGGGGGGGGGGTGCCTTGCTGTTGTGCGCGAGCCTCTTTTTTTTTTTTTTTTTTTTTTTTGGGTCTAGTTTCGTGTGCAATGTGTTTCGTGCTTTGCCTGCGTTTGACTACTTTTTTATGTGCCTTTTCCTTTTTTCGGTGCTCGTTGCGCTTCATTACTTTGACTCCTTTTTTCTCTTTTTTCTGTGCTCACTCCTTTTTTCTGTGGTCTTGTCCGCCTCTCGCGGCCCCTCATCCGCCTCTCGCGGCCTCTTTTGTCCCCCTCTCGCGGCTCCTCATCCGCCTCTTGCGGACTGTTTTTGCGCCTGCGCAGTACGTCTTTTTGCGGCTACGGCCCATGGCTGGATGTCCCTGCGTCCATCCGGTTTAGCATTCTCGGTTAGTAATATGGATATATATACACATATAATAATAATAAATAATAATTCATTACATTTATATATATATATACCTCGAGATACGAGCACCTCTGTATACGAGAAATTCAAAATACGAGGAAAGTATGAGCGAAAAATTCAGCTCTAAATACGAGCATTGGTTCGCGTAACGAGCCACAAGCCAGGCTGTGGGTATAGCTCGCGGCTTAGCAAGGGGGCGTGGTAGCAGTTGCGAGCCGCGATCTGCGGTGTCTGCGTTTCTCACTTAAGTGCACAGGTGGGAAACTGCCCACATCCATGATTGTTCCTGTGGCTGATGGGCTGCAGCTGCCATGTCCTCCCCGCATATATAGAGAAGCGCGAGCCGGTTAAGGGGGAGAAAAAGTAAAAGAAAGAGAGAGAAAGAGAGAGAGAGAGAGAGAGCAGGCAGGCAGGCAGGCAAGTAAGTGCAGGCTCGCGTGTAGCTCAACAGGCGAGCCAAACAGCTGAAGCAGGACGGTGTACAGAAGGTCAGCTGCATTAAGAGTGTCTCGCCTGTTGCAGAGCCCGCATGGGAGAAGCAGGTGAGACGCTAACAGAGAAGAAGCACCGGGGATTGTCATCTGTTTTTAAAGACTGCTTCTTGTTGACGTTTTAACCTCGTGTTAAAGGATTGTTATTCTTGTGTATTTTAAACCTCCACTTCACAACTGTTTTAAGGATTATTTATTTAAAGATTTATTGAATGCTCTACTGCACTTTGGACACCTGTTTTGATTCTTTTAATAATCAGTTATATTATTTACCAGTGTTATTTATTAAAGGTAGACTACAGTATATATGATTTATCAGTGTTATTTGTTAGGAAAATTGATTTTTATGTTAATATATTTGGGGTGCAGAACGGATTAACTGGATTTCCATTATTTTCATTGGGGAAGTTTGTTCTAGATACGAGAAATTCGCTATACAAGCTCAGTTC
>NC_041395.2:218052908-218062908 GCF_900747795.2 Erpetoichthys calabaricus
CAAGCCTTCCAGGTCCTGAAGCAGCAAAACAACCCCAGACCATCAACACTACCACCACCATATTTTTACTGTTGGTATGATGTTCTTTTCTGAAATGCTGTGTTCCTTTTACGCCAGATGTAACGGGACATTTGCCTTCCAAAAAGTTCAACTTTTGACTCATCAGTCCACAAGGTATTTTCCCAAAAGTCTTGGCAATCATTGAGATGTTTCTTAGCAAAATTGAGACGAGCCCTAATGTTCTTTTTGCTTAACAGTGGTTTGCGTCTTGGAAATCTGCCATGCAGGCCGTTTTTGCCCAGTCTCTTTCTTATGGTGGAGTCGTGAACACGACCTTAATTGAGGCAAGTGAGGCCTGCAGTTCTTTAGACGTTGTCCTGGGGTCTTTTGTGACCTCTCGGATGAGTCGTCTCTGCGCTCTTGGGGTAATTTTGGTCGGCCGGCCACTCCTGGGAAGGTTCACCACGTTCCATGTTTTTGCCATTTGTGGATAATGGCTCTCACGTGGTTGCTGGAGTCCCAAAGCTTTAGAAATGGCTTTATAACCTTTACCAGACTGATAGATCTCAATTACTTCTGTTCTCATTTGTTCCTGAATTTCTTTGGATCTTGGCATGATGTCTAGCTTTTGAGGTGCTTTTGGTCTACTTCTCTGTGTCAGGCAGCTCCTATTTAAGTGATTTCTTGATTGAAACAGGTGTGGCAGTAATCAGGCCTGGGGGTGGCTACGGAAATTGAACTCAGGTGTGATACACCACAGTTAGGTTATTTTTTAACAAGGGGGCAATTACTTTTTCACAACAGGGCCATGTAGGTTTGGATTTTTTTTCTCCCTAAATAATAAAAACCACTCATTTAAAAACTGCATTTTGTGTTTACTTGTGTTATATTTGACTAATGGTTAAATGTGTTTGATGATCAGAAACATTTTGTGTGACAAACATGCAAAAGAATAAGAAATCAGGAAGGGGGCAAATAGTTTTTCACACCACTGTATGGTTACATAAGCTCTTTAACACACTACTTCTCCGCTGCGAAGCGTGGGTATTTTGCTATATGTAGATATCTGTATATGTAGATATGTATATATATGTATATGTATATATAAATGTTTACATAACCTCTTTAACACACTACTTCTCCACTGAGAAGCGCGGGTATTTTGCTATATATATATATATATATATATATATATATATATTATATATATATATATATATATATGACAGCAACACTCATAACAATGACAACACAATTACATATATATATATTTATATATGTAGATATGTATATATATACAGTAATCCCTCGCTATATCGCGCTTCGCCTTTCGCGGCTTCACTCCATCGCGGATTTTATATGTAAGCATATTTAAATATATATCGCAGATTTTTCGCTGCTTCGCGGGTTTCTGCGGACAATGGGTCTTTTAATTTCTGGTACATGCTTCCTCAGTTGGTTTGCCCAGTTGATTTTATACAAGTGACGCTATTGGCAGATGGCTGAGAAGCTACCCAGCTTACTTTTCTCTTTCTCTTGCGCTGACTTTCTCTGATCCTGACGTAGGGGGATTGAGCAGGGGGGCTGTTCGCACACCTAGACGATACGGATGCTCGTCTAAAAATGCTGAAAGATTATCTTCACGTTGCTATCTTTTGTGCAGCTGCTTCCTGAAACGACATTCTGCACTGGTGCTTCGCATACTTAAAAGCTGAAAGGGCACATATTGATTTGTTCTTGAAAAACAAACTCTGTCTCTCTCTATCTCTCTCTCTCTCTTTGTCTGCTCCTGACGGAGGGGGTGTGAGCTGCCGCCTTCAACAGCTTTGTGCCGAGGTGCTTCGCATACTTAAGCCAAACAGCCCTATTAATTTGTTTGCTTTTCTCTCTAATGTCTGTGACAGTCACTGCTCCTTGACACGTACTCCTTTGAAGAGGAAGATATGTTTGCATTCTTTTAATTGTGAGACAGAACTGTCATCTCTGTCTTGTCATGGAGCACAGTTTAAACTTTTGAAAAAGAGACAAATGTTTGTTTGCAGTGTTTGAATAACGTTCCTGTCTCTCTACAACCTACCCTGTGTTTGTGCGCAAATCTGTGACCCCAAGCATGACAATATAAAAATAACCCATATAAAACATATGGTTTCTACTTCGCGGATTTTCTTATTTCGCGGGTGGCTCTGGAACGCAACCCCCCGCGATGGAGGAGGATTACTGCAATGCACTTTTTTTTTTTTTTTTTTTTTTTACAAACCTGTGTCCTGCAAAATGAAAGATTATACGCTCTTTACTCTAACTGAGCTTATTAATTTTAATAACCTTCGAAAAGGCAGCCTTTTCAACAAAGTAATGCTTTTTTTAACCTGTTATATATACTATATTAAGTGTTTATGTAACTGGTGTCATTAGCCGCGGTGGTCTTTTCAGTTTCATTTGTTAAAACACCCCACATTTTTCCTCTGTTTTAAGCTTTTTACATTGTATAACCACTCCCTTGTAATCTTTCTGCCTTGAGTTTTAATTTTGTGTATTGTTTGATGCTATCTTCGGTGAGAGGTTCTATCTTTTAGAAGAGGGTTGAAATAAGAGTTCCAGTGTCAGATGTTTTAATCTTTGAGTAAAAATACAGAGGAAAAGCCATCTTAATTCAAATAACATTTTTTTTGTACATTGTACATTGTATTTAGTATAAAGGTTATCTTTGCAGTTTACTGTGGTGTCTTTTTTGACAGCACTCTGAGGCCAATAAAACTATACTGTTGTATTTATAGATCTGGTACAAACCTACTCGACAGAGAGAGTCAGACACACAAACCTCAGACTCTTAGCCTCATTCTACTCCTGTAAACCAACCACCAGCAGTCAGAAGTCTCCTTCAAAACACAGCACCCATAGTGGGACAGGTGGAAGCTTGGCCAGTGTGTCTAAACATGCAGGCCACAGCTAATGGTGGAACCACAGCACCTCAAGGACTTGCCAGTGGCATGACCACAAACCCAGCAATCAGGACTTCCTGCTTCAGTGCAGAACACGGCTCAAGAAAGTTACACTTTGGATAGAGAACCAGGTGAGACAGCCCAGGAGTGAGTGTGTGAATGTACTAGGTCATAAATTTGTGGAGAAGTGTAATGGATGATTGTCAGATGACAATAAGATTTCATATGGATAGAAGAAGAAACAAAGGGAAATGATAGAGGTTCCTCTCAAAATGGACCAAGCTACAAGAGAAAAGAGAGAAGCATATGTTTGCACTTAGCAAACATACAGTGGGTACGGAAAGTATCTCCAGACCCCCTTCAATTTTCTCACTCTTTGTTATATTGCAGCCATTTGCTAAAATTATTTAAATTAATTTTTTTCCTCATTAATGTCCACACAGCACCCCATATTGACAGACAAAAAAAGAATTTTTTGAAATTGTTGCAGATTTATTAAAAAAGAAAAACTGAAATATCACATGGTCCTAAGTATTCAGACCCTTTGCTCAGTATTTAGTAGAAGCACCCTTTTGAGCTAATACAGCCATGAGTCTTCTTGGGAAAGATGCAACAAGTTTTTCACACCTGGATTTGGGGATCCTCTGCCATTCTCCTTGCAGATCCTCTCCAGTTCTGTCAGGTTGGATGGTAAACGTTGGTGGACAGACATTTTTAGGTCTCTCCAGAGATGCTCAATTGGGTTTAAGTCAGGGCTCTGGCTGGGCCATTCAAGAACAGTCACAGAGTTGTTGTGAAGCCACTCCTTCGTTATTTTAGCTGTGTGCTTAGGGTCATTGTCTTGTTGGAAGGTGAACCTTCGGCCGAGTCTGAGGTCCTTAGCACTCTGGAGAAGGTTTTTGTCCAGGATATCCCTGTACTTGACCGCAATTCATCTTTCCCTCAATTGCAACCAGTCGTCCTGTCCCTGCAGCTGAAAAACACCCCCACAGCATGATGCTGCCACCACCATGCTTCACTGTGGGGACTGTATTGGACAAGTGAGATGAGCAGTGCCTGGTTGTCTCCACACATACCGCTTAGAATTAAGGCCAAAAAGTTCTATCTTGGTCTCATCAGACCAGAGAATCTTATTTCTCACCATCTCAGAGTCCTTCAGGTGTCTTTTAGCAAACTCCATGCGGGCTGTCATGTGTCTTGCACTGAGGAGAGGCTTCCAACAGGCCACTCTGCCATAAAGCCCTGACTAGTGGAGGGCTGCAGTGATGGTTGACTTTCTACAACTTTCTCCCATCTCCTGACTGCATCTCTGGAGCTCAGCAAAGTGATCTTTGGGTTCTTCTTTACCTCTCTCACCAAGGCTCTTCTCCCCCGGTAGCTCAGCTTGGCCGGATGGCCAGCTCTAGGAAGGGTTCTGGTCGTCCCAAACGTCTCCATTTAAGGATTATGGAGGCCACTGTGCTCTTGGGAACCTTAAGTGCAGCAGAAATTTTTTTGTAACCTTGGCCAGATCTGTGCCTTGCCACAAATTCTGTCTCTGAGCTCTTCAGGCAGTTCCTTTGACCTCATGATTCTCATTTGCTCTGACATGCATTGTGAGCTGTAAGGTCTTATATAGACAGTTGTGTGGCTTTCCTAATCATGTCCAATCAGTATAAATCAAACACAGCTGGACTCAAATGAAGGTGATCTCAAGGATGATCAGAAGAAATGGAAAGCACCTGAGTTAAATATATGAGTGTCACAGCAAAGGGTCTGAATACTTAGGCACCAGTGTGATATTTCAGTTTTTCTTTTTTAATAAATCTGCAACAATTTCAAAAATTCTTTTTTTTGTCTGTCAATATGGGGTGCTGTGTATACATTAATGAGGGAAAAAATTAATTTAAATGATTTTAGCAAATGGCTGCCAATATAACAGAGTGAAAAATTGAAGGGGGTATCTGAATACTTTCTGTACCCACTGTATATATATGTATGTGTGTATGTGTATATGTATATATGTGTATGTGTATATGTATATATGTGTATGTGTATATGTATATATACAGTGGGTACAGAAAGTATTCAGACCCCCTTCAATTTTTCACTCTTTGTCATATTGCAGCCATTTGCTAAAATCATTTAAATTAATTTTTTTCCCTCATTAATGTACACACAGCACCCCATATTGACAGACAAAAAAAAAGAATTTTTGAAATTGTTGCAGATTTATTAAAAAAGAAAAACTGAAATATCACATGGTCCTAAGTATTCAGACCCTTTGCTCAGTATTTAGTAGAAGCACCCTTTTGCGCTAATATAGCCATGAGTCTTCTTGGGAAAGATGCAACAAGTTTTTCACACCTGGATTTGGGGATCCTCTGCCATTCCTCCTTGCAGATCCTCTCCAGTTCTGTCAGGTTGGATGGTAAACGTTGGTGGACAGCCATTTTTAGGTCTTTCCAGAGATGCTCAATTGGGTTTAAGTCAGGGCTCTGGCTGGGCCATTCAAGAACAGTCACAGAGTTGTTGTGAAGCCACTCCTTCGTTATTTTAGCTGTGTGTTTAGGGTCATTGTCTTGTTGGAAGGTAAACCTTCGGCCCAGTCTGAGGGTCCTTAGCACTCTGGAGAAGGTTTCTGTCCAGGATATCCCTGTACTTGGCCGCATTCATCTTTCCCTCGATTGCAACCAGTCGTCCTGTCCCTGCAGCTGAAAAACACCCCCACAGCATGATGCTCCCACTGCCATGCTTCACTGTGGGGACTGTATTGGACAAATGATGAGCAGGTGCCTGGTTGTCTCCACACATACCGCTTAGAATTAAGGCCAAAAGTTCTATCTTGGTCTCATCAGACCAGAGAATCTTATTTCTCACCATCTCAGAGTCATTCAGGTGTCTTTAGCAAACTCCATGTGGGCTGTCATGTGTCTTGCACTGAGGTATGTGTGGAGACAACCAGGCACCTGCTCATCACTTGTCCATACAGTCCCCACAGTGAAGCATGGCGGTGGCAGCATCATGCTGTGGGGGTGTTTTCAGCTGCAGGGACAGGACTACTGGTTGCAATCGAGGGAAAAGATGAATGCGGCCAAGTACAGGGATATCCTGGACAAAAACCTTCTCCAGAGTGCTAAGGACCTCAGACTGGGCCAAAGGTTTACCTTCCAACAAGACAATGACCCTAAGCACACAGCTAAAATAACGAAGGAGTGGCTTCACAACAACTCTGTGACTGTTCTTGAATGGCCCAGCCAGAGCCCTGACTTAAACCCCAAATGAGCATCTCTGGAGAGACCTAAAAATGGCTGTCCACCAAACGTGTTACCATCCAACCTGACAGAACTGGAGAGGATCTGCAAGGAGGAAGGCAGAGGATCCCCCAAATCCAGGTGTGAAAAACTTGTTTGCATCTTTCCCAAGAAGACTCATGGCTGTATTAGCTCAAAAAGGGTGCTTCTACTAAATACTGAGCAAAGGGTCTGAATACTTAGGACCATTGATATTTCAGTTTTTCTCTTTTTAATAAATCTGCAACAATTTCAAAAATTCTTTTTTTTGTCTGTCAATATGGGGTGCTGTGTGTACATTAATGGGGGGAAAAAATTAATTTAAATGATTTTAGCAAATGGCTGCAATATGACAAAGAGTGAAAAATTGAAGGGGGTCTGAATACTTTCCGTAACCACCGTATGTATGTGTATATGTATATGTATGTGTATGCATATATGTATATATATGTGTATATGTATATATATGTGTATATATGTATATGTGTATATATGTATATGTGTATATGTATATATATGTGTATATGTGTATGTATGTGTGTATATATGTATGTGTATATATATGTGTATATGTGTATGTATGTATAAGTATGTATATATGAATGTATGTATGTGTGTATATGTATATATATATATATGTGTATGTGTGTGTGTGTGTATGTATATATTATATAATACTATATACACAGTATTGTGCAAAAGTTTCTACGCAGTGTGTGAATAAATGCTGTAAACACTAGAATGCTTTCAAAAATGAAAGTGTTAATCATTTATTTTCAACAATCAACAAAATGCATTGAATGAAACAAAAGAGAAATTCTAAATCAAATCAATATTTGGTGTGACCAAGCCTTTGCTTCAAAACAGCATCAATTCTTCTAGGTACACTTGCACACGGTTTTTGAGGAACTCGGCTGGTAGGATGTTCCAAACATCTTGCAGAACTAACCCGCAGATCTTCTGTGGATGTAGGCTTCCTCACATCCTTCTTGTCTCTTCATGTAATCCCAGACACACTCGATGATGTTGAGATCAGGGCTCTGTGGGAGCCATACCGTCACTTTCAGGACTTCTTGTTCTTCTTTACGCTGAAGATAGTTCTTAATGACTTTGGCTGTATGTTGGGGTCGTTGTCCTGCTGCAGAATAAAATTTGGGGCCAATCATTACGCCTTCCTGATGGTATTGCATGATGGATAATTATCTGCCTGTATTTCTCAGCATTGAGAACACCATTATACTGCACCAAATCTCCAACTCCATTTGCAGAAATGCAGCCCAAATGTTCAAGATCCTCCACCATGCTTCACTGTTGCCTGCAGACACTCATTATTGTACCGCTCTCCAGTCCTTCGATGTACCAACTGCCTTCTGCTACAGCCAAATATTTCAAATTTTGACTCATCAGTCCAGAGCACCTGCTGCCATTTTTCTGCACCCCAGTTCCTATGTTTTCATGCATATTTGAGTTGCTTGGCCTTGTTTCCACGTCAGAGGTATGGCATTTTTGGCTGCAACTCTTCATGAAGACCACTTTCTGGCCAGACTTCTCCGGACAGTAGATGGGTGTACCTGGGTCCCAATGCGTTTCTGCCAGTTCTGAGCTGATGGCACTGCTGGACATCTTGCGGTTTCGAAGGGTAATTAAGCTTGATGTGTCTTTCATCTGCTGCACTGTTTCCTTGCCGACCACTGCGTCTACGATCCTCAACGTTGCCTGTTTCTTTGTGCTTCTTCAAAAGAGCTTGAACAGCACATCTTGAAACCCCAGTACTGCTTTGAAATCTTTGTCTGGGAGAGACCTGGCTGATGCAGTATAACTACCTTTGTGTCCTGTTGCTGTGCTCAACTCTTGCCATCCATGACATGAAACTGTCTTCTTACCACCTCACTTTGGTAGCAAGATGTTGCTTGGATGTTCCTCACCCAGTTTTAAGCCTCCTACACAGCTGTTTCTGTTTCAGTTAATGACTGTGTTTTAACCTACGTGTGACATTGATGATCATTAGCACCTGTTTGGTATAATTGGTTGATCATACACCTGACTAGAATCCTACAAAATCCCTCACTTTGTTGCAGTGTATGTATAAGAATTGATGCTGGTTTGAAGGTAAAAGGTAGTAACACCAAATATTGATTTGATTTAGATTTTTCTTTTGTTCGCTCACTTTGCATTTTGTAAATTGATAATAATAAACAATCATTATTTATATTTCTGAAAGCATTCTTTGTTTATAGCATTTTTTCACACCTACCTAAAACGTTTGCACAGTACTGTATGTATGTGTATGTATGTATGTATATGTAATATATATGTGTTGCTGTGTGTGTGTATATATATATAATAACTATATATAAAGTATATTATATGTATTATTATAATAGAAACCCTGTCCTGATAGTCTACGATACCAAGATCTTTCTCGGAAGATAATTTAAAGACCCGCGAGACGAAAGAGGCCTGCCACGGTGCGTCTCACGGGAACATAGAACGAGAGTCTTGCAAGACACACCCTACTTACAAGCAATATCAAAAAAAACAAATCAGTAGTGTAAAGGCAGTCATTGCAGCACACACAGCTCCAGGGCTCTCAGTGCATATAAAGTGTATAAGGTCAGTACGGTAGAAATGAAATGAATAGGTGTGTAGAAATGAAACGTCGACGATTAAACGAAGATGGAAATGTATGCATTGGACAGAAAAAAAGAGCAAAAAAGAATAATCGAGGTGCAAATTCAGAAAATAGAAGGAAAGTAATTATCAGCCCGGAACAACTGGAATTGGAAAAAAATAGCACGTCAATCCGGCTCAGATTAAATGACACTAAGTAAAAGACAAAGTAGAACTACATAGAAGATGTTTACAAACGTTGGCGCTAAACACATGCAGAGCAGGTTAGAGGACTATGAAACCAGGGAAATTTAGAAAGGCCTCAAAAAAAAAAAAAAAACAACAACGGAGCTAGACACATGTGGAGAAAGTTAAAGGATATGAAAGTAGGAAAATTTAGAAAATATAAAAAAGTAAAGGTCGCAGTAGTGCAAGCAAACAAACTGCCTCATTTAACTAGTGCACCAGTCTAACTTGGTTTTGCACAATAATTACTACACTATTGCACCTTAACACTTAATTCTACTTTATTCACATAATTTTACTTATTTATTATGTTCTACTATATTGTTATCTTTCGATCTATGACTTTTTTGTTAATATAACTGATATTCTTCTAACTTTGCATAGTTTTTGATAAGCGGATCAGGATGCATTTCACTGCGTGTTGTCCCTATATAACTATGCATGTGACAATAAAGGAATCTTGAGAATTTCAAAAATGGAGTTTACCGCACATGCATTTATCGGTTACTTTGTTAATGCATATATATTTATCTGACTGCTTATTTAAAACCTAAATTTACTCCAGGAGTCAAAAACGTTCTGTCTAGCCCTTGTACAAAAACCTAGACAAAAGCTGGGGTATCACCCTTGGTAAACCCATGTACTTTTGCGAACTGGGAGAGGAAAATAGCACGACTTTACAGACAGGAGTCCAATGCAGAACTCTACTTACTTTGTTACTTTGTAAAAAAAAAAAAAAAAAAAAATATTAAATGCTGATGATGTAGATTCGTTTTGTCTATGCTGAAATTCCAAACAGAGAAACCTGTTCTGGCCTCATTAAAAATATTCAGCATATTCGGGGACTCGCAAGATTACAAATATTGTTTTTACAGAAGTTCTGAAATAAAAGTGAAACTAATGAAATAGCAACAATTCAAAGAAAAAACAATC
>NC_041395.2:218065408-218090408 GCF_900747795.2 Erpetoichthys calabaricus
GGTGGAATGCTGGGATGGCCATCTAACTCCTCCTGAGGTGGCTTCATAGCAGACCGGGCATCTAGGGCCCGTGACCCCAATATGGTGCGTGCTGCTGCTGAGCTTGCTTTGAGCTGTCTTCCACATGCTCACGCACTGAATCCCAATGAGATCCAAAGGGCGTTGGTGCAATGCAAAGAACAGGTATATGTGTGTTTCAGACAGTTAGTTGCTTTACAACACTAATCACTCTAGCAGGAGTACAGTATATATTGTAAACCGAGAAAGGGCTACATACAGTAAAAACACATTAATGTTTCATATTTTTAGTCAGTTTCCATGTTTTGCCTTGCTTATAGATGTATCTTATTGCATTACAGGATAACCTGATGTTGGAGAAAGCATGCATGGCCGTAGAAGAAGCAGCAAAGGGGGGAGGGGTATACCCTGAGGTTTTGTTTGAGGTGGCCCATCAATGGTATTGGCTGTATGAGCAGACTGTTGGGGGTGGTGTAGGCTTCCAGCGTGAGGGGCCAGGAGGCTGTGGAGCAAATGGAGGGGCTGGAAGATCAACCTCTGATTCCAGCAGGAGTAATTTGGAGAGTGGTGGAACGGTTGAAGCGGGAGGAGTTGCAGTCACTGCCACGGTGACAGCTGCAGCAGTTGTACCAGTCATATCTGTGGGCTCTGCCATATACCAGCCTCATGCTATTGCTGGATCAGCTATGGCACATCCCCACACACAAGGTCTGCATCCTTACACCACAATCCAGACCCATCTGCCAACAGTCCTGTACTCCACAATATTTGGGTCATCCTCTTCAGCACGTCCCACGTCCAGCTGTTTTTCCAGTTTCTGGTGCTGCATACCCACAGGTAGGAGAATTGGACCCAACTGTCTGGGAAGCATTTGTTTGTGTGGTAAAAGAAAACACTAATATTGTGTTGTGCAATTTAATGAGAAGGTGGTTCAAAAAGGATGGGTCTTGATCTACATTATCCATTTGCTGGTAAAACAAATGGACATGTTTATCTTTCTGGTATATCGACAGGTAATGGGGGAATGATTCTCTGTCTGTTGTATTCTGTGGTGCATGGTATAACTGCAGTACTTATGTGGCCATTAAGCTGCATGTTGCTTGCCAGGTTTTCACTGGCACTCCCTGCCCTGTTAACTAGCAGCTTTTAACAATAATTTGTCAAATTTGCAACAGTATGCATGAAATGGATAAAAAACATCATCAATTAATTATTTATACAAGGCCTCTTGTCCACTTGATAGCGTTGTTACCAGTATTCCCACAGTTGAGCAATATCTGTTGTTGCTTTCTTGGTAGTGCTCACTGATAGTTAACTTATATTTGGGTGTTAAACAGCTTTAACAAGTAGTGAGCAATTTACAGTGAAGTGTTATCAGTCTAGCCTTTTTGGCTGAAATCACATGCTACCTGAACACACTAAAGTTTCAGCTCTAAAGGAGACCAAACAATCCAGTGCATAATCACAGTATTCTACATACCTGAAAAAGAACATGGTCACTTTCCCAAGCTAAATACAGTGACTATAGATAAAACCAAACCTGAGGTGTGAGGCAAGTCTGCTAGGTGCCTTCTAAGTCCTGTCACCACTGAGCAATGCCCTATGGAGTGTGTTGCACTGGAAACCCTGAAAGCTATATTTAAAGCAGTTGTTGATCACCTTGTTGAACATGGTCTGTGAGATGGACTTTCTTAATATGTAAAAAGTGTCTACAAGATTTTTTTTGTTTATCATACAATTGTGAATGCAGATTTTCCACAATAAATATGATAAAGGTAAAGCATATGAACAGACTGACCAGAAATGCCACCGTAGGCTACAAATTAAGCATTAAGGTTTCTAAGGACACACATTTACTTCTTGTTCATGTCACTGTTAAGTAAGATCTATTTTAATTTTAACTGGTGCTGACTTTCTACATGAGCATGTTATACTGCACTCTAGTAGACATATATAGAGTATATATTGTGTGAAATCAACATTCAGCAAATTTGTCAGGTTGAATTTTGCTGTGTGGCTCAATATTTCATCGTCTCCAGCCAGTGTGTCATCTGTAGGGAATAAACATAAGGACTTCTGGTTATAATATTTTGTGCATCCTTGCAGTTTGTTGAAGCTGTAAATTATTAGTTTTAATTTAACTTAACTGTGCTTGCAGGTTAAAAAGGATACTTTTTTCCTCTCCTGTAGGGCATGCATCCAGCCTTCATTGGGACTCAGTACCCTTTTTCTGTAGCAGCAGGAACTCATCCTCCACTGACTGCTACTGCAGTAACATTTCCTGGAATGCCTGTACCGTCCATGGCTCAGATCGCTGTACATCCCTACCATACTGAGACTGGCTTACCCCTTAGCACGGCAGTAACAGGTTAGTAGAAGAAACTTCACCATGTTATTCCTAAATTTGTTGCAGTATTACTGTCTGGTTTGTGAATAACCTAATATATCTGCTGTCGTTTCTTTGTCATCAGTAGGTGGTGTTCACACTGGTTCAACAATCCAGGCCATTCAAGGAGCTTCTCTGTCAGGCCTGCCCTCCCAGCCTACACCTTTGGTCAGCACACCTTTCCCAACTGAGGATGAGCAAAATAGTCAGCCTGTCAGTCAGCAGGGCCTCCATTACCTGCATTCTGCATACAGAGTTGGTTAGCACATATCTGTTTCTATTAACGAAGTATCTACAAGTCATAATTTTGGGCTTTCAGTTCCTATATATAGCAGAGATGCCTTCCTTACCTTTTTAGATGGCAGATGATAAACAACAACCCCTACGTGTTCTGTTTAAGGAGCCACATTAACTGTCCATTAGTTATTTATTACTGGTATTTCAATGCTCAGTATTTAGCTAATGCATTAATGAGTTAGAGGATATGTACCGTATCTACACATATTTGTGGTCAGTCCTACCTTATAAATTAGAAATGCAGCATACAATATAGTGTAGAAAACTGCAAATATAAACTTTATCCATGGTTATCTTTAAAGGCTAGGTTCAGCATTTTGAAGTTTATTATTTCACAATAGTACATTGCTGTCATTTGCCTTAAACAAATGATTGGTTGATTTGAATCTGTACTTAATAATTTTGTAAAACAGGATCTCTTTCCAGGAGCTTAGTTTCTTCCATAATGAAATGAGAGGAACAGTAAAATAAATCAAAAAATAATTAGACAGTAACCTGAATCAAATCTTCACCATAAGTGTTTCTCTTATCCTTCCTCCAAGGTGTTCTAATAATGCATTATGAAAAATTAGTATTTTGAACTGCTGTTCTCCTCCCACCAGGCCATGCTTTGCTTTAGAAATGCTTGGACGCAGAGCCCACAATGATCATCCCAACAATTTTTCACGAAGCCCTCCCTACACAGAGGATGTAAAATGGTTGCTAGGACTAGCAGCACGCCTTGGTAAGAGGACATTTTTAAAGATTTTTTTTTTTATTATTATAGGTCTATTTGTACCATAGTAATATGTATTTACCTATAGTTGAGTAAATTTTTATCAAGAACATTAATAAAGTTTACATCGATTTCACATCCAGATATCTTTTTCTTTATTTTTTTTCTAATAAAGTTAGATTTTAATGGTACTGAATCAAGGGAAGCAGGTATGCCAATATACTACATTCTAACTGGAAGTACAGGAATTGTGTTGACTTATCCATTTTAGGAAATAATAATTTATGTGATATAGAGATTAAGCTGATCTTAATGTCCCTATAAATATATAATAAAATTTACTTAAGTGTCTTGAGCATTATGACTGTTGACTATACTTTGTTCGGTTTTGTGTTGACACTAAAATCTGTTTTACCTGCATTAATAGTTGTAAAGTTTTTAATATATAGATTTTCCCTTCAAGGAAAAAATGCCAGTTTTGATTCCATATTTCCATATGTTTTGCATCTGTTGCTTTAGGGGATATAACTTTTAGTATGTAGTTGTTAATAATTTTTATATTGTTTGCTTCGTAAGTTTGTGTTTTATTTTAACACACAGCATATTTATTAAATAGTGTATGCTTTCCCAAGTCACCCACTTTGAAAGAAGTCTCTGCTTGTAAGACCTGCCTACCTGGTACAACTGTAACTAACAACATTTTTACTCATGGCAGACATCCTTCACGTAATTTGTTTTAGAATCAATGGGTTTTGATCCTGAAGTAAACAGAAATTTTATATAGTATATCTTGGAGCTAGACAAAATATCTAACAGATTTGGATATATCAATAGGTATCCTATTCATATTCAATTAGGTAATACAACCCCATCTTTCAAAAAACAATGTTTGGTTGTACTGATTCATTTTTAACATTTGCATTCAGTATTATAAAAATAGTAAAAAGTGTGAAGGATAGATTATAGTGGAAGGTGGTGTTGAACCAGATTATCTCTTCTAGCTTGTTTGTTCCATTCAATATTAAACCATGAATTCATTTTTTGACCTTTTTTATTGAAATTAATCATGGAATACAGAGTTTACCATACAAACCAGACTCGTATAGTTACATTAATTATTAATCCATAGCAGAAAGCTTTAAGATTCAATATCAATAGGAAAAAAAAGAAACAGAGTATCTTGATATTCTTGACATAAAAGTTTATATTGTATTCTTGCTCGTTAAAACCTAATGAACATTTACTCTGTCTCATTCAGTGTTTTGAAAGCCCATATTTTAGTAGTAGGGTAGACCATGTTAGACATTATTAGTTAACTGAACAGATTACTCAGATTTCAAAATACTATCAAGAGACTGTTCCATTATTCCACTTCAGGACACTTGTTAAAACAGCTGTGTGAACTTAATTTTGTGAACTTTGTTTAGAGAGATGCAGTAAGCGTAGTGTGTTTGCTTGATAATGTGTGGTTTCTTTTTTTCCCAGGAGTCAACTATGTTTACCAGTTCTGTGTTGGAGCTGCCAAAGGTGTACTCAGCCCTTTTGTTTCTGCAGGAGATCATTATGGAGGCTTTGCAGCGCTTGAATCCTGCTCATATCCATGCCCATTATGCGCATGCCTGCTTTCCATCAGTTGGTTCAGCGCTGCCAGCAAGCTTATTTGCAGGTGAGACTTGGCATCTCCAGTGCTTTATGCTTGGTGGGGGCAGGATTTCATTTTATGTGGTATGGATTTGAATGAACTTTTTTGTGTTTTTGTGACTCTTTTTGCAGTATATTCATCACCGTCTAATTCACCTAACCCCTGCGGACTATGACGATTTTGTGAATATCATCCGCAGCGCACGCAGTGCCTTTTGTCTCACACCGGTGGGAATGATGCAGTTTAATGATGTCTTGCAGAACCTGAAGAGGAGCAAGCAAACTAGGAGCTGTGGCAACGCATTTCTCTAGAAATGGCAACATTCTCACTTGAGTTCAAGGAGTCTTGGAGACTGGCCAATTTATGATTTTACACCCATGTTTGAACTGGAATGTGCACCTGTTTGCAGACAGATGAACATATGCACCATGTGCACAAACTGATGTGTACAAGTTCCTTGTTCAAAAAATTACACCGTAGTATGGTCTATGCTGAAACAAATTAACAGATGGCCCCTACTCCCTGTTCATGAGCGGATATAGAGGCATGTCAATTGTGCATACATGATCACAAAAGGACCAGGAAAAACAACATAGCACATATGCTAAGGACTGACCACCGTAATGTTTTTTTTAGGTGGACATTCATCCATGTCCACAAACAAGCACAGTTTTCAAGACACCCATTGTTTCTTTTTTTAATTCAGTCACATGCAGGATCTTGGTCAGGCAGCTGTAGCCCAATGTGTTTTGTATTTGTGTTTTTTTCCCCCCCCTCCTCCTCCTCCTATTTGATAACTGATCATATAACCACATTCCTGTGGAGCGCTAATGTCAATAGTGTGATTTTGTTTGTTTTTTTTTTTTCTTTTGTTCTAGTTTATGTAGCTTGTTGGTATTTAAAATAAGATTACAGAATACAAAAAAACTTTCAATTTATTAAAGAAAACGTTTGAAGATCTCTGAGAGTGCAGTTGCTAGAGTATTTTTATATTATTGAACATACGTGGAATTAGATGAAAGAATGCTTTAAAAGGTAGAATGGTCAAATTAGACCAGCTTGGTTGACATGTGCCCAAACTGGGAATGACTTAATAAATGTGTGTTTGTGTTGTAATGTCTATTTTGTATAATATTTTCATAAAAATAAACTGCCACCTACTTAGATCTAATTTCAAACATTTCATGACTCTGAGAGTCAAAATCACCCAACACATCTGTGTTTCTTGTTGGCAGACCTGGAGCACCTCCAGTCATGGACTGCTTCTCCTTATCTAAAGTAATATAATCTGAAAGGCATAGAAGTTGAATTGTAAAATCAATTATATTTCAGTTTACTTTAGAGTTTATCTTAAGACTCTTGAATGGATTTGACCATCTTAAAATGTGTCCCCTCAAGGTTCACTTAACTCTGAAGTCTCTGTGAGAGTTTGAATTCAAGAGGTTTTATAGTCAGAAAATTTTATAAGAAAGCAAATCTTAGCTTTTCTATTAAAGCAGTGGCAAGTTTCCCTACTATGTGGGAGTCATTACATCAGTTAGCTGTGTGGTTCATTGGAGACTCGGGACAATATACTGCACCTCAGGTAGGTCTGTAGTTCCTATTGGTTTTGGTTCCCAGTAGATCAGTTAGCTCTACGACCCCTTCCTTACACTCAGGACCCATTTCTGTGCTAGTTTGGTACTAGGATCCCTAAGGCACAAAACCGTACTGTGGTCCAGTTTGGCATTTGGTAGCTGTAACCTTCAAGGTCTGCCCCATCTTTTGAGTGTCAATTAGAAGTCATGAGGTGCTATTAATCCAGATCAAGTACCAAGTGCAACAGGCAAGGCAATGAGGAACACGGTAGATGTGTAATGTAATATTTTTGTATTTCCCTCCTTAGATTGCAGTGGTACTGCACAGTGGGGCCTGAAGAGTCAGTGATTCACACTGTTGGTACTGTGACTTGTAATTTAGAAAGACATTAAGTTGAGCAATATTGATGAAGTAGCTTTAATAAAAGATTAATAAAAGTGTTTCACTTTCTTACTGCTTGTGAGTGTCTGCTTTTGGAGTCAGATCAAGTATAACTATTACTGATGCAATGCCTACAATTGTTGGTTTCTTTTGTTACTTTGAGTGATTTTGTATTGGCTTTTCAATGTATGTATGTATGTATGTATGTGGTATATATATATATTACTATATATATATATATATTGTATAAATATATATATATAAATATATATAATATATATAATAAACTTTCTTAAATATTTCAATTGCAGAAAGAATCTCCTAGCACTATCACTGTTGTCATATTTAATACGTGGTAATTGATTTGTAGCGTTAATATCCACATCTGACTGTATATAAATAACTGCATCAGATTTTGATAGTGAGCTTTTTATAAACTGATAATGCGTTGTGCAAACAAAGCATGATCTTTACAAGTTAAACATTTCAGATTTTGGTCACGATTTTACCACACTGTCGCCGAGAACGTTGGGAAGGCAGTTAGAGTAAATTCAGCTAAATTCCCGGTTATAATAAATTAGTGAAGCAGAGGCAAAATACTAAAATCGTGACCAATGGCCATATTTACCTACGTATTTTAGAATTTTTTACGGAACCCCACCTCAGTGGCCCCTCCCCCTTTTTACATAAAAAAACTGCAAATAAGTTATATAGTGATTTTTATTATTTGTATACCGTATTTAGGGCCAAACTAAATAAAACAGTTACAGATGAGGACTGTCCATTGTTAATACAGGGATTTAGAGAACTTGGCCTCGTTCTTGACATAAAAGAAGCGAGAGATTCGTGGATGAGAAAATCCATAGTTAGTACGTGAGAAGTACGACACAGAATTTGTGCAGATGAAGAATGACAAGGCTCCTTCAGATCTTACCATTTTCCTAATAAACATTTAATTTCAGACACGTTATTGCAAATAATTAAATACAGCAAACTGTGTATGCCTCACTACGCTCTAAATAACTACACTCCAGTCCTGTGATTCTCCAACAAATCAGGACCACTGCTCACGAGGCACATTCCCACTCGAACAGCACAGCGCGTAGCTTCTCACCTGTGGAACAGTACACTACCTTGTTCATAAGTGACAAGTGAGCGCGGTGAAACTGCTGGTGTAACTGGGAGGGCTTTTTTCTGTTCATTGTAGTGTCTCGTCGAGTTCATTGTGTTTTGACGTATGGACACAAAATTGTAATATACCACAGAACGACGGGGTAAAACGGCCCTTTCGCCTTGGCGCATTTGTGCTCCCCCCAGTACAGCGCAGTGGTACGTTCTGCCATCCGTCTACACTGCGCGAGTGAAGATGGCGGAGGGCTGCGAGCCGCAGTCCGGTAACATCTGAAGCGCAGAGCTATCTGGCGCCTGCCTGCGCCTCTCGTGCTTTCAGAAGAAGTCGTCAGGAACCGATCAATCGGAATGGTGAGTACCTGCGACTGAAGTACAGGCGGGCGCCTCCATTAAAACGCACAGAAAAAGGCGAACCGGTTCAGATCTTGGAACAAAGTGTTTTCCGGAGCGTCGCGACATCGCTTTGCAGCTGCATCCAACAGCCTTTTCTAATTCTGTCTGGATCCGCGCCAACGCAGATCTACTCCTTCAAGCTCATTTGTCACATTATATGTTTCGAGCGATTAACAGTTCCAATTTTTTACCTTAGACCTGATTCTGGCTCTTGAACCATATTCTTCACTGGCCCAGGCTACATCTTTAACCGTTTTCATACCAGTTTGGTTTGTCTTGTCAACCCAGTTCAATACCTAACTGCTTAATTGTACTGCCTTCTACTCGGTCCATGAGCTCAATCATCCAAATCCAGGCTTGAGCGATTACAAATCAGTTTCTTAACCTGTCCAGGCCAAATCAAATGATTGCTTCCCATCGCCCCTTGCCGTGTTTTCCATTTGTTTTCTTTACAATTATTACATTTCATCCTAAACACATACCACCCCTATTGGCTCCTGTAACCTTTTTATCGTTAGATGCCATCATATGCAGGTTTTGATTTACACCTTGTACAGAGTTCTATTGCGTCCTCAGTCAGCTCCTTATTTCTACCTATCAGTCCATTCCATAATTGTTGGAATGTCTTAGTTTAATTTGCCCCCTGTGGTCTACATACTTGCAGTTGTGGTCTATTCGGTAATCGCTTTTATCCTGTGTTCGCTGTGCGTAACTAAATCCTGACTCTCAAGTATATGATTAGCACCATTGTTTTCCAGTATAGGATACAATTACAGAGCCGAACATAAATCAGTAATGGAGCTTGAACACAAGCTTGTAGCTTTATGTTAAAGCAGTCAGGAAGAAGGAAATCACAAGGTGTGCTAATTCATACTCTGATTGTCATATTTACAGCAAGGGTTTAATCTTTCAACTGCTTGTAGTCCATCTTTTTCGGCTCAAGAGCACAGTGGTGAATGAATTTCTTTGTCAGTTTTGTATGTGTTTTTCACATCTATACTACAAGACCATATTATGTGTTGTCATTGAGGAATGCTGTTTGCTGAGCGTACAGGCAGACCTGTTTGCTGTTAACTTGCTATAATCAATACCATAATAAAAGAAGACATTCTGTCTGCAGTCGTGCTTAGTAAGGTTAGTGTCACACCTTACAAAATAAGGAGTTCCTTTTTTTTTATTAGGGCTCCTTTCTCTGCTTTAGCACAGCAATAGTTCCGATCATACTTAAGATGCATGTATGCTTTTCTGTTTAGCTTTCCAGTTCACACATGTGGTGTGTATTCTGAAATCTAAAGCTTTTTAATTAACTTTTCATCCTAGCAATGTATTGTAACTTAGAGGTGTGCTGTGTTAATATTTGAGTGAAAAGGTCTGCCTTGATCAGTGACAGTTCTTCACTTGTTTGTTCTCTTTATTGTGGTGGTGGTCTAAAATGAAGACAAAACCTTGACCCTTGCAGAATTAATTTAATCAGTTGACTGATATTTATCATAATCTCTTTGAAGTGTTTGGCAATTGCTGGAAACAATGGTCACATATCTGAACTGTCATTTTTGGGATGATATTTTGTCTTTTTGTGATGGTCATTCCTGAAAATGACATACTTGTGTGGGTTGGTATATGAAGTAACTTTTTAAATCTTATTTTATTCTATACTAATGTGCCTTTAAAGGCCTGAGGAGCTATTTGAGCAGCTCTTCTTCTGTTTTGTATATGACACTGGTCTGAGCAAGGTCCTGTGCTACAAATGTGACAAAACATGCAGTAATTTTAGGGTAGAACATTGGTGTGTTCCACTTGTGTCCCACACAGAGCACTTGGCCTTTTTATACCGCATGTCAAGAGTCAGACATCCACCAAGTGCATTATATTCTTCTCATTGTCTGTACTAATCAACTTAAGGAGTTTGTGCCCTTTTTATATTGAACTACTTAGAGATCATATTTTAGTGCCATCCACATAAAACCTTTTGGGATGGAGGGATTCAAAATTTTGTATGCGAGTGAGCATTTTTCTTGGATCACAAATGATAACACATTGCTTTAACCTCTCTTTTTAAGTGACTTGTACATTTAGCATATCTGAATATGCGTTCTTATTGTTTACATCTCTGAGCAGTATTGTGATACTGACAAATGCATTGAGTGAATTATCTTAAATCTTATACAAAGGGCTGTTCACTGATCACATCTCTGAACATTGTTTGACTAGTAGCCCTTAAAAGTTTTACCATTATCTTAAGCATGCTCCGAAATGTTAGTCAACTCCATCTCCTCCAACCACAAATATCATTGAAATCACACTACCACTTGAAAGAAAATGAAAGCATCATCCTGTAAATTTCATCTGACCATCCAAGTTTCTTCAAACTGGGAAGTGGTGAAAAATTTCCTACATGTGAGCATGCCAAAAAACATTTGTATGTTGTTATATTACTGTATATGTAATGAAGAAAAGTAGAGCACATACATCAAATGAGGCACCTTGACCAGTTAGTAACAGTGAGGAAGGAATGGGTTTTAGTTACTCTCCCATATCACTGGTGGACCTGTCCTCCATTAATTTTGTCTCAAAAGGTTTATAGTGTGGCTTTTTATATTTGATTTGCTCATTAATGGTCAGTTGCTCAGAATTTATTAATTCTTTTGTGATACTTTGATCTAGAGTAGGGTTTCAAGAAAACTATGTGATCTATACAAGCAAAACATTAAAATTTGCTCACTGTTTTCCATATTTTTGCAGAGACATTGAGAAGGCGGTTTTATGATTTAGAGATCTTAGAATAATTCAGTTAAATTCTCATTTATAAGAAATTAATGTGGTGGAGTGAAAATGCTAAAATCATGATTGAAGTCCGTATTTATTTACAGATTGTAAAATATTTAAGGATATCCACCTTTTTTTTGTAAAATAATGTGAAATCATTTATACAATTGTTTTGATCTTGTGTATATAGTATTTAGGTGTAGTACTATGGTGTTGTACCATATTGGCCATTATGAATGTAGCGTAAAGTCAAGCAAAATGACACATTTTATTGGCTAACTATAAAGATTACAATATGCAAGCTTGAGTTGCCTCAAAAGCTTGCATATTATAATCTTTTTAGTTGACCAATAAAAGGTGTCATTTTGCCTGACGTCTTACTAGTATTTAGGTGCACACTGAATAAAAATGGTTGGTGAAAGTTTCAGAGAGGTATGATAGCTTGGAAATTTTAATACATTATTAAGGAGACTAGGCGTCTTTCTTGGCATAAAATGAGCAAGTGAGAGATTCATGGATGAGAATATTCAGTTTGTATAGTCTATAGGTGTACAGATAAGACAGACTTTGTAGAAATGGAGAAATTAATGGCAAATCTAAACGTTTAATTTCTGAAGCAAGTTATTGTGTAAAGAGCACAAATAGCGTTATAAAATATTTTTTGTTATGTCACCCTGCACATTAAGTAACCCGTATTCCCCATTTCTCAACAAACCTGGACCACTGCACGCAATGCACATTCTGTCTTGAGCAGCTCAGCGTGTAGCATCCCACCTGGTGCGCCACACTCCACCTCATTCACAAGGATTCACGAGTGAGGTGAAACTGGCGGCACTACTGTGAATTTCTGTTGAAAATTCTGCTTCCTGGTACTCCCCATTCCGAAGTCCACTATATATGAGACTTGACTTCTTCGGCCCCAAGAGCATGACGCTTAAACATTCAGCCAAATTTAAATGGGGATTAATTGCTAAATCCAACAATAAAGGAGGGTGCTGTTTTCTGCAGCGTTCTAAAGTGGATTCAGAAATTATTCACACTTCCTCACCTTCTGCACAATTTGTTGTGTTGTACATTTTAGTTTTTAATGGATGATTTTGTTATTTTTGCCCATCAACCTACACTCAATAATCCATAATGACAAAGTGAAAAACATGTTTTCAGAAAGGTCTGCAAATTTATTAAAAATCAAAAACTGAAATCTCTCATTTTTATAAGTATTCAGACACTTTGCTGTGGCACTCCACATTGTGCTTATGCACATTCTGTTTGGTTTAATTCTCCTTGGGATGTGTCCAGACTTGACTGATTGATTTGGACATCGTTTGGAAAGGCACACTCCTGTGTATATAAGGTCCCACAATTCACACTGTATGTCCGGTCAAACATCAAGCCACAAAGTCAGAGGAACTCTCTGCAGACTTCTGTAATCAATTTGCGTTGAGGCATAGATCAGGGTAAGGGTATAAAAACATTTTACAAAATTTTAAAAGAGTTGAATCGCCCAAACTCTTCCTAGAGTTGGCCAGTTGGAAAAACTGAATAATTGGGCAAGAAGGGCCTTGATCAGGAAAGTGACAAAGAACATTAGAACAGTGTAAATGAGAACAGGCATTCAGCCCATCTAAGCTCACCAGACCTATCCACTTAATTCTTCTTAAAAAACATCAAGTCTAGTTTTCAAAGTCCCAACTGTCTACCACACTATTTGGTAGCTTATTCCAATTGTCTTTGGATCTCTGTGAAAAGAAAAACATAATAATAATTCATTACATTTATATAGCGCTTACTAATGTTTGTGTCCTTTTTGTAGCTGGAGACCAAAACTGCACACAGTACTCCAGATGAGGCCTAACCAGTGTGTTATAAAGCTTGAGCATAACCTCCTTGACTTGCTATCCACATACTGTATCGTGCTATATAACTTAACATTCTGTTAGGCTTCTTAATGGCTTCTGAACATGGTCTGGAAGTGGATAGCATAGAGTCCACTTTGACTCCTAAATCCTTCTCATAATTTGTACTCTCGATTTTCAGCATTCTATGATCTGCTTCTCGCAACTGAAATGGGGGCACCGTGGCGGATGTTAGCTGACTTGCTGACAACCACAAGCGTTACCTGGTAGGTAACCACCCATACAATCAGATTGTGACACAGACTACGAATGCAATGGAGATATATATATAAATATATATATATATATATACTATATATATACTATTATATATATATATATAAGCAGTGGCTCTAGCACTGACCCTTTTGGATCACCACTCTTAACATCAGCCAATTCTGATGAGGTTCCTCGCACAATCACCCTCTGCTTACTGTGTCTGAACCAGTTCTGTACCCATCGAAAAACATCATTCTGAACTCTCACTTCTTTTAGTTTGATGCCCAGCCTCTCATGTGGCACCTTGTCAAATGTTTTCTGAAAATCCAGATAAATAGTATTAGCTCCACTTTGATCATACCCTTTTGATGCTTCCTCATAAAGTTCCACCACGTTAGTAAAACACGATCTCCCTCTTCTGAACCATAACTTTTCAGGAAAAACTCCTCTGCCTGCCATGTGCTGATCTTATCCGTAATAATTCCTTCCAATAATTTCCTGTGATGCACATTAAGCTTACTGGCCTGTACTGCAGTTGCATGGATCTGCCCAGTCACCCTTTGTATGTAATGGGATAATATTTGCCATTTTTAAGTCCTTCGAAATGTCCCCAGTGTGCAATGACTTCCTAAAATATGTGGCAAGGGTTTATATATGAACTCACTAACCTTCTTAAGAACTCAAGGGTAAATATTATCTGGTCCTGGAAATTTGTTGGATTTCACCCCTATTTAATCGGAGCAACACTTCTCCCTCTACAATTTCCAAATCATTCAGTACATCCTTAATAGGTCAGTTTTACCACTGAAGGTTATCTTGCTTCCTCACTTATGAAGACCTCAGAAAAATGTGAGTTTAGAGCTTCTGCTATTTCCCTGTCTGCATTTTTTAATTCCCACTGTTCCACTGCTCCTCAACTCTCTCCACACTTAAAAGCTTATCCCAGTCTTTCCTCCTTAGACATTGCCACATTTGCTCAATATATTCCCTACAAAAGTTAAACTTAACAGTTTGCACTTTCGTAAAACACTGAGAGCTGTATTATATTATGGTTGCTTGATCCTAGTGGTTCAATCACCTCTATACCCTCGATTATCTCCCAATTAATACAAATCTAGACAGGCTTCACCCCACGTTTGTTCTTTAACAAAGAACCTAATGGTCACTCTAAAAGAGCTTCAGAAGGTCTATACCACCTTTTATTTCGGCTGCTCCTGTTAGGGGTTGCCACAGCAGATCATCTTCCATATCTTTCTGTCCTCTGCGTCTTGCTCTGTTACATACTATACCAAGATGGGAAAACTTTTCATAAGGATGACCATCTCAGCAGAGATCCATCAATCAGATGTTTATGGTATGGTTAACTCCTGCTTGAAGTTTCCCAAACTGCATTTAACAGACTGAAAGCATGAGGAAGAAGATCCATAGTTTGATTGGGCAAAAACTGAACTCTTTGGGTAGAACTTCAAGCACTAAGTGTGACGAAGACCAGACATTGCTCATCACTACCTAATGCCATCCCTTCGGTAAAGCATGGTGGTGACAGCATCATGCTATGTGGGTTACTTTTCAGAGTCAGGGACAGGGAGACTGATCTGAAGTGAGGGGAGGATGAATGCAGTCAAATACAGAGAAAGTCCTTAAGGAAAACTTCCAGAGAATACATGACTGTCTGGGCCACAGTTCATTTTTAAGTGTGAGAATGACCCAAAGCATACAGCCAAGGAAACACTTGAGTGGCATTGGACAAGTCTCTCATTGTTCTTGAGTGACTCAACCCAAGTCCAGACTTAACTCCATAAAGAATCAGAGGAGAGACATGAAGAAGGAAGTTTACAGATGCCTCCCATTCAATCTAATGGAACTTGAGAGGATCTGCCAAAAAGAATGGGATAAACTACCCAAATCCAGGTGTGCAAAGCTTGTAGAGACTTACCAGGTAGACTCGGAGCTGTGATTTGCTGTCAGAGGGCCTTCCACATAGTACTGAATTAAGGCTCTGAATGAGAGGTTTCAGTTTTTGATTTTTAATAAATTTGCAAACCTTTTTCAAAATGTGTTTTCACTTTGTCATTATGGAGTATTGAGTGTGGTATGATGGGCAAAAATAGCAAATGTATCCATGTAAAATCAAATGTGCAATACAATAAAGCATGCAGGAAAATGAAGATGGGGTGTGATTACTTTCTCAGTCCACTCTGTCTTTCAATCTTTTGATCCCTGTAACCAGTGGGACAGGTGATACCTCTGCCAAGGTGAGGAACTTTCAGGACATGGAATTGACTTTGCATTTATGTATGGCCCACACTATAACATTATAGAGATTTTCTCTCTGAAAACCATCTGTTTACACACTGTTCATATTTCTGTATATTAAAAAAATAAACTACTCTACCATTATGGTGTCTACAAGTAGGTTCGGTCTAAGCAGTGCCCTATATTTGAGAATTTGTCTATTACATATCTGCATTTTTCATTCTTGAATCAAGTCTTATTTATTTCTGTGTTTTTTGTCTGAAAGGCATTTACATTAGCAATTTGCTAATGGTGTCTCAAAGTAGTGTTTTTAAGAAGTTTTCTTCATACTGAATGTCTTTCTGTGTAGCAGTTGCACAAGCCATTTCCACACAGGCTCCTTATCTGTAATTGATTGTAAATACCAAGAAAGCAGTTATGGAGAAAATGTGTCCAATATGGCTTTTTACAATAAAAATTTTCTGAGTAGTTTTAGTAACCATGTTTATGAATACATTTTGTCCCTTTTGGCTTGCTTGTTTCTTGGTCGGGGTGTAGCCCGAGCTTTGCAGTATTTAAGGTGCACTATCCTCAAGGCGAGTTCCAGTGTGCCTGTCCAGGCAGGTGGCTGTCTGTCTCCTGTGCTGTAATTAGAGGATTATTCAGCATCTCCCTTCTGGAATGTAAGACAAATTGCTCTGTTGTAACAGGGGAATCCTCCTCAAGAGGAAAAGAAAAATCCCACAGTTGATCACTGGCATCACTCTCTCTCCCATGGGTCGACCTAAATGCAACAAGCCTTTGTGGCATTTTCACAGTACCATCCTTCTCAGGATGGTTCTCTATCATACACGGGGCTTACTTTGCTATGTTGGCAACTGCAGCTGCACTTTTCTCAGTTTCTTGATGGCAGGCATCTTTCAGAGTCTCCTGGCTACAACACATCGAATTAGTTCACGGTGTTCTGGAGCCAGTGTCTTGAATGAGGGACTAGGAATATTTACGTCAGGCATTTATTCAGCATTGTTTAAGAATGCGCAGAAAACTTGTGCAGCTTTTACTCTTTGTTAGCAGCCCTATTCGGCTTAAGAAAGAAGCACATTTTAGTCCAACTTCTAAAGTTGCAGTGCTAAGTGTTGGGGGAGGGATCGATGCAGTTTTTTAACTTTCAGTCTGCAGTGTAACTTGAGTTTCCTAGCCCTAAAAGAAAGGTTATGAGAGTAAACATCGGAAAGTTCTGCACTATTTTGAACTTGCAGAGAAAACCAACAGAACTTTAAGGAAAAATAAGTAGTTTTTCATAAGTTAACTAACACCATACTGAAGTTCCCTAGATGAGGTTTGTGCAGGGATGTGTCAGAATGTACAGACATTTTCACAGGTCTACATTATTTGTTCTGTTCATGTCAATTTAAACTTTATCAGCAGTGCCTGAATTAAAAACAAAAATGGTCCTACTGCTGTCCAGTGTTGTTTATATGTGACCCACAAACTAGGATCACTTGCATTAATATATCATATTTTGTTTGTACTGTAATTTTTTATATGGTTAAAATCTATTTTTTTTTTTTTTTAATGTAAGCATTTATTCTTGTGTGGTTCTGTTTTTTTTTTTTTGTTGTTTTTTTTTGCATTCGGACTAGACATCGAGAGAAGGAAGTGTTGATGACGGCACAATGGCAATTTGTGCATTTCCCACATCACAATGTTATTAAGGTATTTGGCTTTACCGTGCGTAAGGAAAAAGAATCCAAAGCGTATTAAATTATGTCTCATGTGCTAAAAGGCAGCACATTTACCTCTGGAATAACTTATGAACATACTTCATCTTGGGCTTTACAATTACAATAACTGAGGTACTCAAAACAAGTCATTTTTTTTTTTTTTTTTTTTTTAAAGTAGGTAGTAGAGATACCTCCAGTGAAGGCTGGGATAAACTACATGACTTTTCTGGTAGCATGTAGAACATGAGCTGTGGATGAGCCAAATGAATACAAAAAGGGAACTATGCTTGCTTTTTGAATCTTATGTGAAAAATTTAGAGGAAAAACAGCAATCAGTAAATTAGAGTGTTCTGATCTGGGACCTCAGTTCCTCGGATAAATTAGTCTAGTTTATCGCATAAGGATTATCATGTTCCAGTCTGCAAAAAGAAGTGTGTAAGTAAGTAAACCTGAATTCATGGAGATGTCCACTGAGTGAATGGATGAGTTGGAAAAAGCAGAGGAGCTTCATTGTTCTTCATCCAATTATGAGAGTAAAGTAAATTTGAGTTTTTCTTGAAACACACATTTACTGGTAACCACTCATACCACAGCAGAGGCCTTATAATCCAATTTGACCTTTAAACACACAGGTTCCCATGATTTCAGTACAATTTTTTTTATTCCATCACAATAAATTCAAAACATTCTTTCAGTAGGTCCAACATATCTGTAAAGAAATATAATATAAGAACCTATCAAAAGTTGGTATTCTGTTTAATTCTGTTGGGCAAAAATCATTTTGGTTTGATTTCTGCTCCGTCAAATAGAATGGTGAAACTTTAATTTTCATCAAGGACATGACAAAATATTAGAGTGATGAGCTCAATTTTAATACTTTGCTCTCTTCATGCTTTATTTCGTTATTCTTCTTATTTGCTGTGCTGCAGTAACTGCCAAAGTCACTCAATTCATTTACCAAAATAACTTCTGTCAGTTGGTTGGGAGGTGTTCCTCTTGATATAGCCACAGAATTGCCATTACATAACAAAGTGATCACTATTGAGATATGATCATAATGTTCCGGACTGACTCTTCTGTATGTTTGAATTAGCCTTTATACCTGAAAAATCAACTTATTGCATGATGTTTTAGCATTAAGTAACTGTCTACAGTCTGTTTGAACTAGCCACTCCGTTGATGTACTTTCTTTGATTTTGTGTATTTTAAAGACAATTTTAGAAAGGATCAAGTAATTATACTTGAATTAGATGACTCTAACCTTCTGGTAGTTAGTGGATGATTTCTTATATGTAATAATAATAATTATTATTTACATTTATATAGTGCTTTTTCTCACTACTCAAATAGCCTTTAGATGGTGAGTGGGGAGCCACTTCAACCCACCACTAATGTGTAGTATCCACCTGGATGATGTGACGGCAGCCATTTTGTGCCAGTATGCTCAACACACATTAGCTGTTACGTGGTGAAGGGGTGAGAGACATTTAGCAACTTAGAGATCATGGATGATTAGGGGGTCAGAATGACTAGGCTGTGGTGGGCAATTTAGCCAGGACATTGGGCTACACCCTACTCTCTGCCCAGGAATCTTATTATCACAGAGAGTCAGGACCACAGTGTTAGTGTCATCCGAAAGACTGCGGTATTTCTACAGTGTAGTGTCCCTGTCACTGCACTGGGGCATTGGAATCCACATTCAGACAGTGGGGTTAAGTGCCCCCTTCTGACCCCACCAACACCTCTTCTTCCAGCAATAACACAAGCTTTCGTGGTTGGTCTCCATTACATTATCTCTATATATAATCTTCATTTGGATCTTGATCTTTGTTTGTCCGCGAATGAATTAGAAGAAGAAGCACTAGATGGCAGTAGAGAGAATTAAGAATCTCCTCCAGGCTCATACTACTGAAGACTGTAGTACTCCAGTCACACCTCAAAACACAGACATTCAAACTAAACAAATTGTTGTGCTTTAAATTAACTAATCTTTATATATAATCTTCATTTGGATCTTGATCTTTGTTTGTCCGCGAATTCCAGGCATGCGTAGACCACCTTCCAGTTTAGTACGTTGTTGTTACTCACGGATGTCAACAATGTGCCGGAATAACGAAAGGGGTGGTGGACAGTGTAACGCTGGTTAGCTCCTGAGGCCTGGTTAGAGAATGAGATTGCCGAAGATAAAAGGTACGTGCCTACGTAACATATGAATGAAAGAAAGACAGTGGGTAAAATGAATGACAACGTAACAGCACATTCCAGAAATATTATTGTTACGTTGTAGCCGGTGAGTGCTGTGCGTCTCACAGTTGTACTGTGCTTGCTCACATGTCAGTGAAGTGATCCCTATTGATGCTTTAAAGAGCCTGGATACCTATGTGTCCCCCTTTTTATAACCATTGCTCTGGGTATATTGCCTTACTCTTTGGATTGCCACAAAGCAACCTGCGAGATTGGAGAAAGGTTGAGAAGAGATCGTGAGAGGAAACGACAGCGTCATGAAAACGAGACGGACTGTGAACGGAGAGAAGCGGAAATGCTCCTACACCACCACATAATTACTATTTGATCAGTGATTCCAAGTAGGCCGTTCCTATCAAATCAATGTCCAAGGGTTTTCTTTTGTAATTTTGTTTCCCTTATAAAAAATCATAATGCTGTGCAACGAAGGGCCCAGATCACGACTGGCAGCCGCATTTAAACAGGGAGCCCTTCACAGACAACTTTAACACGCGCAACGTAGTTGGGCGCACATGGCTAGTGTAATATAACCCAATACTCTGAATGATCAGCTTTATTTGATTAAAAGCAATAACCTCTTGACAGCAAATACATTTTGGTAAATCAAAAGGTGCAGTTTACTGACCCTTAAAGTCCTTATATCAAGAAGAAGAGCAATAGGAAATTGTATATTTTATTTTAGTTGTCTGTCCAATTCACTGAACCTTGAACATTGAAACATTGTAAGTTGGAATAATTTTCACACAACCAAAAACATGAACACTTTTTAAAAGCAATAAATTAAAACACAAAAAAGCTTGTTGCATTTGTTTGCATTTAAGTGTTTATTTAACCAATCTCAGTTTACAAGATAGCAATGTTTCCAAGAATACTGTATTTACATTCCTATTCTTTTTTTTTTATTTTCCTGTAAACTTAATTTGCTGTAGCCCGAGCATATTTTTTGAACCATTTTGAAGAAATAAAATTATAAAGCTGCTACTCTTACAATCATATTGTTTATTTTATTCTTGCATGCTTTGTAAAGTGGTTTGTGGTGGTGTGTTCTATAAAAGGTGCTGAATGGTTACTAGGTCATTTTTACAATAAATGAGCTTGTAATAATACTGCCAAACACTTTGTTCTTTTAATCACAAATTTCTCATAAAATAGCTTATTGACTTTCTAGGTGAGATTGTAATTTAAAGCTGTGAAGTCACTTTGATTGAGTGAATGAGTGAGTGCAGATGTGGATGTGATTATGCCTTAGATTAGTAGTGTCACGTCGAGGGTTCATTGCTGCCTTGTGGCTGATGCTTTTGAAATAACTTCCTGGTAAGCTATACTATGCTGCATATAGATGCAGTAGTTTCACAGTGACAAAGTCATTCTCAAGATGTTCTAGATTTGAAAGCACCATTTTTATGGAGTACGGTCATGAGGCAAGCATAGGTTGGTATAATCTTGCAAAACTGGAGTTTGTAATGCAGAGAGGAACATTTTTGACACATTCTTTGGATCAAATACTTACTTGGAGTAATGAGAGATAAGTGTGTGATACAGGGCATCTATATACGTCAATGTAAAAAAGTATTTTTCTACTTTTTCAACATGCAGTGTCACTTGGGCTTTTTAATTGCTTACGAGACGTTTTATTTTGCAGTGTTAATACGCTTTTTTTTAGTATGCATCTTTTGATTGTGTGAATGGCAAATCTAAGAGGCTGTCTACTACGGCGAGAATAGAGCAAGAAGAGCAGCACTCCACTTGTTTGTATGTATGCTTTCAGTTCATTAACTGTAACTTGTAATTTAATTCTATAAGACTCAGTGATAATATATTCAGATTGTAATAATGTGATGTTAATGTTTACTGTAAAAGTTTATTTTTCTCTTTTTATTTGAATAGAGCAGTGAATATAATTTCTTAAGGTTTTTGGCAACTTTCCCTACTCTGAAAATGTGGTTAAGAGTCTGTGTTGTGTTAAGGATAAAAGTCCTCTTACAAAACTGTTGGTATTTTGAATGTTACATCCTATGAGTTTTGCTGATGTGGTTGATCTCCATGCACAGCACCTGACACTACAGTAATTCTGAGAGGTGCTTTATCTATTAGTTGAGTAGCTTGTGGTATTTTATAGGTATCCTTGTGTGTGTGTCATTTTAATTTATCTTTCTTTTCACTTAGGTACAAATACATTTTTTGTTTATTTGTTCTTTATATGTGCCGCAATAGCTGGTGTTTTTTTATTTTTTTTTAATAACTATTTAAGCTAGAACTTCCATTGAGTGAATAATGAATAGGTGTAGATATAGATCTCTCTCTATTATAATAAAAAAATCCTGGGATGAGACAAGACTTTTTAGCCTGGGATGAGATGACTTTTTCAGAGAGATATTTTCATGTCCTGCGAGATGAGACTTTGTGCCCAGAGATTTAACCACGCCTGGGACTGGAACTAAAAGACAAAAGAGAAGATGACAAAGTAGAATGTTGTAAAGAATTCAAAAACTTTGGCGTGATACACTTGCAGAGCAGGTTAGAGATAATAAATACTAAAATTCGAAAGTCTCAAAAAAATGATAGTAAAGATTGCATTAGCACAAACAAACTGAAATTATTACTCAGTGAAATAATGGAACAGTGAAAAGAGATTGAATATATTGTTCAGATTGAAACTTTAAGTCGGAGACTTGTAGATCGTCTAATTCATGTTGCCATCAGGGAAAATTAGTGTTTCTTCCCAATGAAGAGGCGTATTCGTGACAATTAAAAAATTTGTTGTTTGGTGAAAGTGAAATCCACATAACGCAAGCGGCAGAGATGCAAAGTGGCTGGTGCATAGCGCAGGCCGGGGGGGTGGGGGGTTTGCAAGTGAGCAGGGGGCGAAGCCTCCTAGTATATATATGTGTGTGTGTGTGTATGTGTATATATATATATATATATATAATATTTGAATGGAAGAGAAGGTATATATCTATTATAAAAAAAATCTTGGGGAGGGAGACGAGACGTGATCTTCTCGGAAGACAATCTGAAGTCCCGCGAGAGACACTTTAACTTGCTCCCAGCTATTAAAACAATGACAAGCGACAAGCAAAACATGCAGCTTGCCAGCAATAGAAAGCCAGCAGATGATCCAACCACTTCCCCTTAGCGTTACCCCCCCACCCCTTCACAACGCAAGCGGCAGAGACACGAAATGGCAAAAAGGACAGCGGCTGTACAGGCTTTTAAATGATCGACGGGCAGTGTGACAGCAGCAGAAACACAGCAGATGATCCGACGGCATCTTCTTAGCATGCGTTCAGCTGCCCGCCCTTCACAACGCAAGCAGTGTTATACGTCCTGCGAGAGAGATTTAACCACGCCCTGGGCTGGAAATAAAGGACAAGTATTGTTTTTACAGTGTCAAACGAGACAAGGCAGTGAGACATCATTTAAAACAAGTCCACTGACATCTAACCTAGCAGTTGTTGGATTGCTTTTGGCAGACATGCTTCATGTGCTTCCAGCTCTTTAAACAACGACAAGCAAAACAGGCAGCTCGCCAGCAGCAAAAATCCAGCAAATGATCCAACCGCTTCTCCTTAGCATGCGTTCAGCCACCCTAATCCCCAACCCCCCCTTCACAACGCGAGCGGCAGAGACGCAAAGTGGCAAATGGACAGCTGCTGTACAGGCTTTGAAATGATTGGGCAGCGAGACAAGCAGAACAGGCAGCTCGCCAGCAGCAGAAAGACAGCAGATGATCCGACGGCATCTCCTTGGCATGTGTTCAGCCACAACCAATCCACCCTCCCTTCACAACAATCTATATATATTTTTTTTCCTTATATAATTCACCCATGTCATACCTTGGTTGCATGTAGCTGCCACACTTCCTTAAAACCCTGTTCATTCGTTCATTGATAGTCAGATGGACTAGAGCAATGAAGACACATAAGAAGCAAATTTGTGTATCCAAAAGTGCTTAGTATAATTTTTGTGTAATAAGTATCCAATAAATAAATAAGGTGCAGTGCAGTTTCATCGATAAATAAGTTAATAAGTAATCCAGTAAAAAACAAGGAAGTGCAGAAGATAAAACCAGTCAATAAATAATCCATCCATATAGTTAAAATTAAAATCAGGAATAAAACCATGAACAGGATCATCTTTCCTCATTACTTCCCAATGCTCCATCACTTGCCTGCTCATGTACAGTAGGTCTTCTCAGCAGGTTTGTGACACCTGGCAATTGTAACCCCCTTCTTTTGGATCCCGCCTCGACCACCATGCTTTGTTGTCTGTCGGGATCAACACCAAGCACTGCTCAATCTTCTTTACGCCTACATTGACATCTGCAGGATCCCATGATCTACTGTTTGTCTCCTCAACACAGTTTGTCACCCAAGGAGTGCCCTCCTCCTCATTCCCCTGCTGTGCTTTCCTGACTGCACTGCCTCCGTAGCACTACACTGGTGTGTCTACCCAATCTTTCCCATGGTTCCTCTTCCTTCCCTTCCTCCCTCACTCAGACCTCTCTTATCCCCAGTGAGTGCAGATGCGCCAAATTACCTGTGGGGCATCAGTGAGTAAAGTAGGTTAACCAATTGTGCTCTCTTGTGCAAACGTGATTAGCCAATTTTCTCATTAACCATTCCAGGGAAATACAGACCCCCTAACTCACTTTACCACAGTCCACTGCATACAAAAGTTTAGTATGCTGAACAAGTATTAAGCTTCACATGTATTTATTGTGAGAAAATGGTAATTTATTTTGAAAGATTTAAAACTGCTTTTGAAAATCTCCCACACATTTTAAAAAAAATCAACGATACACCTGTCTGTAAATATGCTGGATGTATCCACCTTATGCTCAAACTTTGGCCTTTCCTGGGACTTGCTAATTATGTAAAAGGTAATATGAAAAATTAGAATTACCAATATTCAATAATTGTAAATCATTAAGTTTAAATGGGCCACATATTAGCAGATATGCATTGACATCTACTGTATGTAAGCCAGGAATGTCAAACTCGGTGCCTGGAGAGTCGCAGTGATTGCAGGATACAATTACTATGGCTAATAGAACATATGGCTTTTATCTTAATTTTGATTGAGTTGCTTTTTACCCATCATCATCTGGATATTCCAAGTTTACCCCTCTGCTCTTTTCCCATTCTTTTTTTATACCTTGTGGACGCAGATGCTCAAATTAGCAACCCACAGAATGTTCATGGTGAACAACTCGGCTTGTTGAGCCTGATTGTAACTAGCAATTGGTTTGCTACCTCCATAGTTTTAGAAAGGCTTAGCACCATAACACCACACACCCACAAGCCTGAGCCGAGCCGCACTGTTTTTACTAAAAATGCACGCTGCTATGGACCCCATAAAGTGCTTTGCACAGTA
>NC_041395.2:218452485-218459985 GCF_900747795.2 Erpetoichthys calabaricus
TGATGGAGTGATGCAGTGTGGTGGAGATATTGGAAAGCTCAAGTTCAGAAAGTCTCACAGTAGCTGAAATATAAAAGAAGTGGTCAGATGTCAAAGTCCACGTGAAGGTGAGTGTTAGCCTACCATCTGTTTATTCTGTTTCAGACAATATTACAAAAGCTGACCCCTGTGCTGAGGACACCACTCCAGGCGATGATGGTGCTGGTGTACCCAGCACATCTTCAGGCATTGGCTACTCATATACCTCTGCCTCGGACACCTCGGTGCAAACAACTGGCTGTGTACAGATGGATGCTGTTCTGGAGTCACAAAATGCAAAAGTGGATGCTGTAATGGGGCCAATGAATTAAGGAATATAAGGATGGCCAGTGCCACCATTAAGGCTAATTAAGCATTCACCTAGGGTGATGATCATAAGGGGAGGAAATCCCAGCTGCACAGATTAGCTACTGAACAGTCGGTTGCTGTACTAATAAGCTTGGCCTAGGGTACAAAATAACCTAGCACTAGCATGAATATGAGGGCTGTACTATATGATATTGACCACAAATTAAACGAAATGGTTAAAAAATAAATACTTTATCTGATTACCTGTTTTACATTCTGCTAATTACATTCAAATGAAGTTGTAACACTGTCCAGTTTGGCTGATCATTTGGTGGGTCAGGTTCATCATACTGCATCTTTTCAGGTATAGGCAAACCACAATTGTGTGCTACATTATGCAGTCTGCTACATGCTTGCACAATGCGGCAAACTTTCTGTGGACTATAGAGCAGCACATTAATAGAGTGCTTTCTGTTTACATAAGCAAATTCATTCTCTGAAGGTGCCTTTATAGTGTAGCGTTGGCGCTGAGCACCATAACGGATTGATTCTCTGCTCTTTATATGGCTCTTTGAGGTGACTTGCTATTCTTAAAAGGACTGCTTGTCTTTTGCTGCACTAGTTGGAAAAAGCACCTGTGACCGTGCAGAGCTGCAGTTTTTATAGGCTCTCCTGCTATCAAAGATGTAATGCCAGCTCATTTTTTGGTAATTCATCCCTGGCTGGTGTAATTTGTCTGGCGCCATTGTAATAGCATTGTGTGTTCAGCTGACTGCTCTAATTACATTTGGATAACCAGACGTTGATGCAAATTGTGCTTTCATGTTTGCCAGTTGAACCACAGTGTAAGGAAATCTTATATATCTGGATGACAAGTGGATAATACAATCCCATACATCTGGCATGGTATGACTCAGTGATGTTTGTGAAATACCCGATTGGTATTCTGTGGCTAAGAACCTGAGGGTGGACAGAACTTGCAGATTAGCAGGTAGAGCACAAATCCTCGAAGTCTACCTTTGTAAAGCCAGTGCCAGTTTAGTACGCAGCTCCAAGAGGATAGCTCTTGGATATCAAAATCGACTTGGAAGCCTGTTGTCAGCATCTATAAATACACATTCTCTTCTAATTATTCCATTTGTGATGTCTTCTAACAAAGCTAAAGCAGCCATGGTAGTTGGAATAGTTTGGCCATTCTGTGCATTATTATATTGTTACAGAATGATTACAATCAAGTGAATTACATTTGTAAACGATATGCAATTTTGGTCTATTTGATAAATCCTGCATCATGGATACAAATCTATAAAAAAGAAAAAGAAACAACATAGAAACAGTAGCACTACTTTGATGCTGGGTGCCACCCATTTGCAAAACTGAGCAGAAACTTGTGTACACATGGTTTGAGGCTGCCATGAAAATGTGCAGTTTAGTTTTTATATATTTCTAAGTGAGCGTGGAAATGGGCATACCCAACATTTTTTGTACGTACACACCATTTATACACAAGGCCCTTTGTCTTTGCAGCATTTTAATTTAAATTATAAAATGTTCTCATGATTTAAGTGCAAAACAAAATTGAGGAACTTCATCGTGAAAATAGAATTAATAAGGGGAAAAATTGTAATACACTTAATTGTTTTCTTCAGACAGTATTATTTAGTGAACTCAAAATAATCAATTGTGTATTAAGAAAGGTAGATCAAAAAAGAGTTGCATAGAAATATGTCTCTTGTGCACTCTGGTGTTATCTGAGCCTACATTATGTTGTCATATATATATAATATATATACACAGTACTGTGCAAAAGTTTTAGGCAGGTGTGAAAAAATGCTGTAAACAAAGAATGCTTTCAGAAATATAAATAATGATTGTTTATCAATTTACAAAATGCAAAGTAAGCGAACAAAAGAAAAATCTAAATCAAATCAATATTTGGCGTTACTATCTTTTGCCTTCAAACCAGCATCAATTCTTATAGGTTCACTTGCACAAAGTCAGGGATTTTGTAGGATTATAGTCAGGTGTATGATCAACCAATTATACCATACAGGTGCTAATGATCACTAATGTCACACGTAGGTTGAAACACAGTCATTAACTGAAACAGAAACAGCTGTGTAGGAGGCTTAAAACTGGGTGAGGAACAGCCAAACTCTGCTACCAAGGTGAGGTTGTGGAAGACAGTTTCATGTCATGGCAAGATTGAGCACAGCAACAAGACACAAGGTAGTTATACTGCATCAGCAAGGTCTCTCCCAGACAAACATTTCAAAGCAGACTGGGGTTTCAAGATGTGCTGTTCAAGCTCTTTTGAAGAAGCACAAAGAAACGGGCCACGTTGAGGATCATAGACGCAGTGGTCGGCCAAGGAAACTTAGTGCAGCAGATGAAAGACACATCAAGCTTATTACCCTTCGAAATCGGAAGATGTCCAGTAGTGCCATCAGCTCAGAACTGGCAGAAACCAGTGGGACCCAGGTACACCCATCTACTGTCCGGAGAAGTCTGGCCAGAAGTGGTCTTCATGGAAGAGGTGCAGCCAAAAAAACATACCTCCGATATGGAAACAAGGCCAAGCGACTCAAGAATGCACGAAAACATAGGAACTGGGGTGCAGAAAAATGGCAGCAGGTGCTCTGGACTGATGAGTCAAAATTTGAAATATTTGGCTGTAGCAGAAGGCAGTTTGTTCGTTGAAAGGCTGGAGAGCGGTACAATAATGAGTGTCTGCAGGCAACAGTGAAGCATGGTGGAGGTTCCTTGAACGTTTGGGGCTGCATTTCAGCAAATGGAGTTGGAGATTTGGTCAGGATTAATGGTGTTCTCAATGCTGAGAAATACAGGCAGATACTTATCCATCGTGCAGTACCATCAGGGAGACATATGATTGGTCCGAAATTTATTCTGCAGCAGGACAACGACCCCAAACATACAGCCAAAGTCATTAAGAACTATCTTTAGCGTAAAGAAGAACAAGAAGTCCTGGAAGTGATGGTATGGCCCCCACAGAGCCCTGATCTCAACATCATCAAGTGTGTCTGGGATTACATGAAGAGACAGAAGGATGTGAGGAAGCCTACATCCACAGAAGATCTGTGATTAGTTCTCCAAGATGTTTGGAACAACCTACCAGCCGAGTTCCTTCAAAAACTGTGTGCAAGTGTACCTAGGTGAATTGATGCTGTTTTGAAGGCAAAGGGTGGTCACACCAAATATTGATTTGATTTATATTTCTCTTTTGTTCATTCACTGCATTTTGTTGATCGATGAAAATAAATGATTAACACTTCCATTTTTCAAAGCATTCTTTGTTTACAGCATTTTTTCACACCTGCCTAAACCTTTTGCACAGTACTGTGTGTGTGTGTGTATATGTATGTATATATGTGTGTATATATATGTATATGTGTATGTATGTATGTATGTATGTATATATATATATATATATATATATATATATAATACTGTAAAGGACAGCCGGGTTCCATGCCCGGCAGGGACGCCTCTGCTGCATCTGTTCCGGGGGAGCCACCACGGGCAGCTCAATACCTCCCCCGGGACGCTTGGTGGCAGCCTCCCTGGCGGATGATGATTCCCCAGCCTGGCACGTGGCTCCATGGGACATGGAGTCCTCCACAGCCTGGTTGGGGGCTTGGATGGCCGCCAGGGGGAGCTGCATGGACTTTCCAGCCCGGCTGGTCAATTCCTCAGCCCCACCCGGAAATGCAATTAGGCCCAGGTGACCAAGCACCTGGACTACGTCCGGGTGGGGTATAAAAAGGCCAGCCACCACCACTCGAGACAGCCAGAGTCGGGAGGAGGAGGAGGACTAAGCCTTAGGAGGAGTGGTGGTGCTGAGGTGGATAGAGAGAGAGTGTGTTAGTTGTGATTATATTCAAGAAGTGCTTTTGGGACTGTGTTGGGCCTGTGGGACACTGAGAAGGCGTGCCCCACGGCTGAAGAAATAATAGTCTTTATTTAAGTACGTGCCTCTGCCTGAGTCTGTGCCGGGTCGGGCGCTATAAAGCGCCTTTTACAATATATATATAACTAGTCATTTAGCCCGTTCAATAACGGGCGCTAGAATAGTAGTGCATAAACATTAGTAGGAACAGTCTATATTAAATGGCAAGGGACTTTGACCTCATTCTTTTTGTTGGTCGTATTTTTCTTTTACCCTTTCTTTTGTTGATGTTTACTTGCTGAGCTGACCGTTCTTCGTGGGCTGCCGCCGTGTATTGTGTGTCTTTAATTTTCTGTGACAGTAATACTGTCTTGTACAGCTCTATTCAATAAGGGCGCGTAGATAATTTAGTTCAAATGGCTCTGGAATATGTGAAGAGCAACAGGTGCAGATCTTTATTTACGCGCGCCTTTATTGGCTGCGCCCAATTGAGATCGTCCTTTTGAGGCTCGCCTTTTTGTGTGCGCCCTTATTGAAGGATGCCTGTGCCCTCATTGAAGGATACCTGTGCCCTCATTGAAGGATACCGTCTTGTACGTCTGTAATATACCTTTAATTTTCTCTGGCGGTAATACAGGCGTGCGCGTCAGTAATATGCCTTTAATCTCCTCTGACAGTAATACTGACTTGTATGTGGCTGTAATATGCGTCACTGTATTGTGTACCTTTAATTTCCTATCGCAGTAATACTGGTTTGTTTTTCCATAAAACGCCTCTAACTTTCTCTGACAGTAATATCGCTCATAGCACCGTGCCCCGCGCATGCGCACTTCACCAGAAGACACCCACACACGGACACCTGAACGCACATAGGGATTTTATATATACAGTAATCCCTCCTCCATCGCGGGGGTTGCGTTCCAGAGCCACCCGCGAAATAAGAAAATCCGCGAAGTAGAAACCATATGTTTATATGGTTATTTTTATATTGTCATGCTTGGGTCACAGATTTGCGCAGAAACACAGGAGGTTGTAGACAGACAGGAACGTTATTCAAACACTGCAAACAAACATTTGTCTCTTTTTCAAAAGTTTAAACTGTGCTCCATGACAAGACAGAGATGACAGTTCTGTCTCACAATTAAAAGAATGCAAACATATCTTCCTCTTCAAAGGAGTAAACAAATCAATAGTGCTGTTTGGCTTTTAAGTATGCGAAGCACCAGGCACAAAGCTGTTGAAGGCGGCAGCTCACACCCCTCCGTCAGGAGCAGAGAGAGATAGAGAGAGACAGATAAAAAAATCAATACGTGCCCTTCGTGCTTTTAAGTATGCGAAGCACCGTACAGCATATGTCCTTTCAGGAAGCAGCTGCACAAAAGATAGCAACGTGAAGATAATCTTTCAGCATTTTTAGACGAGCGTCCGTATCGTCTAGGTGTGCGAACAGCCCCCCTGCTCACACCCCCCTACGTCAGCGCAAGAGAGAGAGAGAGAGAGAGAAAAAGTAAGTTGGGTGGCTTCTCAGCCATCTGCCAATAGCGTCCCTTTTATGAAATCAACTGGGCAAACCAACTGAGAAAGCATGTACCAGAAATTAAAAGACCCATTGTCCGCAGAAACCCGCGATATATATTTAAATATGCTTACATATAAAATCCGCGATGGAATGAAGCCGCGAAAGGCGAAGCGCGATATAGCGAGGGATTACTGTATGTATATATATATATATACTGTATGTGTGTGTATATATATATATATATATATATATATGTGTGTATCTATACTAATAAAAGGCAAAGCCCTCACTGACTCACTCATCACTAATTCTCCAACTTCCCGTGTAGGTAGAAGGCTGAAATTTGGCAGGCTCATTCCTTACAGCTTACTTACAAAAGTTAGGCAGGTTTCATTTCGAAATTCTACGCATAATGGTCATAACTGGAACCTGTTTGACTGACTCACTCATCACTAATTCTCCAACTTCCCGTGTAGGTAGAAGGCTGAAATTTGGCAGGATCATTCCTTACAGCTTACTTACAAAAGTTAGGCAGGTTTCATTTCGAAATTCTACGCGTAATGGTCATAACTGGAACTGGATTTCAGCCGTTAAACGTGCAAAAATGTCAGTACACCAGATAAATATGCGCAACATATTATCAGTTGTATTGTATGCTTACAATACATATAGAAACGTGTTAATCGTTAACTAATATTATGGGATGGTGTTTTTCGACTCGTGCCTTGATTTAAACGATTGCATGTCTTGGTGGGTTTGCGTTGCTTATTGTCAATATCTTTACACCTCTTTTTAAGACTTAATTTAAAAAGGTTTTCTTTTCTTCTTAATTAAAATTTAAAAGCAATACTTCACCGCTATGAAGCCCCTCTACCGCTGACGTCCGAGGTTCGATTACCGTAAGCGAGTGCAGTGAGTGTGTTCGCCTGATGAGCCAAGAATAAGGGGGAAAGACGTGTCGCGTACTCTTTGCATTATTTGACAGTAAACTATTTTCATCCATTCTATGATCTGCTTCTCACAACTGAAGGCACCGTGGCTGATGTTACCTGACTTGCTGGCCAACCGTAAGCGTTACCTGGTAGGTAACCACCCACTCACTTCACTCCCTTACGGGAATCGAACCTCGGACGTCAGTGCTAGAGGCGAAGCCCCTAAAATTGCGCCACGGAGTGTGTTTCGTTTATTTGACAGCATGTACATCGGGGTAATTACATTCACGGCATTCGTAGTCTGATTCACAATCTGATTGTATGGGTGGTTACCTACCAGGTAACGCTTATGGTTAGCCAACAAGTCAGCTCAAAGTGGTCACTCGAGTGAAGGCAGCTTCACAAAAAAACAGATCCTTAACAAACTGTTATTGGTATATTTTCCCTCAATTTTAAAAGGTTTTCTTTTCTTCTTAATAAACATTTAAAAGCAGTACTTCGCCGGTGCGAAGCGCGGGGATTTGAGCGACTGACGCATACAGACATATTCATGAGTGCAGGTACTTCAGAAAGAAAGCACCGTGTAAACCTAAACTTTAAATTAAGTTCATAGACCTACAAAAGGTTGCCATTGATTTGAGGCAAGATTGCTTTACTCATGTACAACTATACGTTGCATTCTTAACAGTAAGCTTGCACAGCTTGGTCATATTACAACCTGAGTGCTGAACTGACAACGTCGTATACAAACAGAACTATAACCATTGTAATAAACAAACAAAAAAAAAAAGTGAAAAACTCTTGGATTTAATAAA
>NC_041395.2:218464985-218481491 GCF_900747795.2 Erpetoichthys calabaricus
GTGGTTTGTGCCCTTCAGAATGAAAACAGTTTCCATTTACCTTTTTAGTAAAAGGCAAGCTTTTAAGCCTGAGAAATCACCCCGTAAATGCACACGTTTAATTGCACATGTGTTAATATGTATGCTTACACAGTATTAAAAGACAGTGAACAACGTCATTTACCTTTGTTCCCGCGTTTGATAAAAGGCGAGCTTTTAAGCCTGAGAAATCACCCTGTAAATGCACACGTTTAATTGGACATGTGTTAATATGTATGCTTACACAGTATTAAAAGACACTCAAAAATTAACGTCATTTACCTTCGTTCCCGCGTTTGACTCGTGCTGTAAAACTCTTCCTTGTTTTTAGTTCACGTGATTACGTAGGAGGCGTGATGACGCGATACGTGACTCCGCCTCCTCCATTAGAGTATATGTACAAAAAACAGGTTCCAGGTATGACCATTACGCGTAGAATTTCGAAATGAAACCTGCCTAACTTTTGTAAGTAAGCTGTAAGGAATGAGCCTGCCAAATTTCAGCCTTCCACCTACCTGGGAAGTTCGAGAATTAGTGATGAGTGAGTCAGTCAGTCAGTCAGTGAGGGCTTTGCCTTTTATTAATATGTATAGATTATAAACACAGGCTACTGCACTTGCCATACTGTGTTCTGAATCCAAGACAGTTCCCACCCTGCTTTTCTTTGTGCGCCAATACTACACACTATCACTAAAGTATGCTTTCTCTGTACCTTCTTGGCTTGTAACTAAGTAAAATTTATTTATAAAGCGCTTTTCTCTGACAGGCAACACAAAGTGCTGCACAATAAAAAAAATGAACAAAGTAGTTACAATATAAAAAAATAAAGTAAAAATATACTAACAAAAACTATCCAAAAGCTTGCCTAAAAAGGTAAGTGTTGAGCTGAATTTTAAACAGAATGTTTCAACTGACTCACATTAATCAGCAATAAACTTGTAATTTTATAACAAATAACAAATGTCAGTCTGAAAATTATATGAAGATACATTATACCAGTACATTTCAAAACCATAAGAATTATTATTTATACAGTGAAATGGATTTCTAGCTGCGCCACCGAAAGCAAGGTGTGTGTTTGTATGATTGGGGCCTGTGATTGAAGGGAGATCCACGGAGGATAAGCTCTGGAGGATATGCCAGGTCAGGCCCCAATCATGGCATATACTTGAGTGGGATTAAGCAAGTTTTAGACTCTTCTGTAAGAGTTTCTTACTTATCATTACTACAGGACAAAAGCGGAAACGTGCATACGCACAAAAAAATCCACATGCATAAATCTGTGCGAACACCAACTTCCACGTACTTCCTCTACATAAATCCCATTCGGCGTCAAAAGTAACGCACGTTCACGTACCTGCTGTCCCACCCCAACACCTCCCAGAATTACGCCTCTTTGAATATGTAAATCAATATAAATAGCCCTTAAGCTCAGCCTTCTGTGAAAAGACAATGGCAAAAGCACGGGGGAAAACAGAAGAATTTCAGCGAATACCAAGTGGAGACAAGAAAAAACTTACTATTTGTTGGTTTAAACAGTGATATAATCAACAAAAGGAAGTTGATCGAGTGACTGAGTGTCGGACACACTCGAAAGTTCAAGTTTACAAAGTTGCACAGTGCCCAAAATAAAAAAGAAGCGATCAGATATCAAAGTCGCCTTGAAAAGGCGAGTCTTAGCCCTCCGTATGAGTGTCATATGAAAGCTTATTAGGGTACAGAGAAAAAAAAAATAGGTACACAGTGGGGGGAAAAAAAGCTCGAAATGTCACCTTTAATCTCGAAATTTCCACTTTAATCACGTAGTTTATTTTGTCATTAAAGTAGAAAATCATAAACTTCATCTTAAAATCGTTTAATTTACTAGTTTCTTAAATCCCATCGTAACTAAAGTAGCATGCTAAATGCTTTGTTTTGTGTTTGATCTTCTGTGTGCTGTACCTGCTTCTTAAACGGACTTTCTCTTCCACCGACAGGACACAGAATCCATTACATTCGTGATATTACAGCTCTCTGAATAATTCAAATCCTGAGTTGTATACGTGATATTTTCATGATGATATGAATTAAAGCATGTTATTAAACATGGGAACACAGTGGTGCAGTGATAATGACAAGCAGGCGCCTCGTCCACAGATTGTTCCTGCCTCCCGCAAGATGCTTGCTGCGCCGTGCGCGACCTTCGATGAAATAATTTACTGCAGCAGTACAGTCTCTCTCAAACGTACTAACCTTCAATTCCTGTCCTTCCTTTTCTTTCTCCAAGTAACCAATCGCCTCACAATCAGCTCTGTAATAGATGTTAAGCCATCTGTAAGCTTAGACACCAATCAAAACTTTTAAGGAACATTGAAATATCTTCGTAGTACATGTTTAATTATTCTATCCATCTGTCTTTCCACAGTGTCGCACCAGCCCCAGCAAGAATACAGAGTAAGGCAGGGAAAATCAGGGCGCCAGCTCATTGCTAGCGTTGTGACACAGTGTCCTAACATGTTTAATTATTAACAATATAGATTATTTAAATGACGTTAACATTTTATCTATATAATAAACATATTTTGCTGCATTTTATCTTAAAAATTATATCATCATATGCAAATACGTGCTTTATAAAGTGGCGCAGGTTGTGCAATATTTTAACTGTATTGCAAGTTTACAGTGAGGTAATTGTTCTTCTAAGTACAAACAGTTCTATAACGAGCAGTTGATGGACTGATTTATAGTTCTTGGGATGAAACTGTTTCTGAACCACAAAGTCCGTACAGGAAAGGCTCTGAAGCGTTTGTTGGACGAGAGCAGTTCAAATAGCGAATGGCTGAGGCAGCGTGTGCTTGATTCTGTATACCGATAATTCTCTTTCCGATCAGCTGCTCTGAGTGGTGCAGTGACAGTAACAACACTAAAGCAGCTATGGTATTTGGAATAGTTTGGCCATTCCGTGGACCATTATATTGCTACAGTTTAATTACAATCAGATGCCTTAAACTAATAAACAATATGCGGTTAATTTCAGTGTATTTATAAAGCCGTGTCAGGGATGTGGATCTGAAAAAGAAAGGGAAACTGCACTGGAACAGTAGCACTGATTTGACAATGGGTGGCGCCAGTTTGCAAAACCGAGCAGAGAACTTACGTACGCCAGGGTTTGAGCTATCATGAAAATGTGCATGACTTTATGCCAAGTTTAGGTATTATACATCGAGATTTGAGCGTGGAAACAGGCTTACGCAACATTTTTGTGCGTATGCACCATTTATACATGAGGCCCCAGGTCCCAGGTCCCTAAACACAGATCAAGGGAGATCCTCAAGCAACTGGGAAAGACACTGTGTTTAGTCGATAATTTACAATTTATTGGAAGGCAAGCTGTTTAAATCACATTCATCATCCATAGTATAAAAGTGAGCTATCAAAAGAGAAGTGCTCACAATTAATTTTAAAAGTTGCTACAGCCAGCATTTTAAAGTGTTAGTTAGTTCCATAAATATTTGGACAGAGACAACTTTTTTCTAATTTTGGTTCTGTACATTACCAAAATGAATTTTAAATGAAACAACTCAGATGCAGTTGAAGTGCAGACTTTCAACTTTAATTCAGTGGGGTGAACAAAACGATAGCATAGCATAATTGTATATATGACAGTCATAGTCATAACAGTAGAGTGTTGTACCATGTTAGCCATAGATTGATACAGGAAAAAATAGGGTTTATTGGCTAACTAAATAGATTACAAATGCAAGCTTTCGAGGCAGCTAAGGCCCCTTCATCAGGCAAGGTGTAACCATACAATGTACAATCATGAAGACTAGTTGTTCTACCTGTTTTTAGGATTTCTTGCCATATGGATAAAGAAAAGGTATTAAAGTGTGTGTTCCAGGAGAAAGTACACCTCCTAAAACTGTTTAGTCCTCTTTGATTAGTGAATACAGTAATCCCTCCTCCATCGCGGGGGTTGCGTTCCAGAACCCCCCACGAAAGGTGAAAATCCGCGAAGTAGAAACCATATGTTCATATGGTTATTTTTATATATTTTTATATATTTTACGCCCTTATAAACTCTCCCACACTATTATAAACATTTCCCGCACAATTATACAGCATAAACCCTTTGTATTCTCTTGGATATTAGGTAAGATTCGTTGAAATTATGTATGTAAACACAGTTTATATACAGTAAAACCTAAATATTATTTTAAAGATATCGAGCGTCTCCGGTATCACATATGTTACAGCCATTACGACAGACAGGCCACCAGCAATAAATACGTACAATGCAAGAAAAATTGTATACAGTAATCCCTCGCTATATCGCGGCTTCACTCCATCGCGGATTTTATATGTAAGCATATTTAAATATATATCGTGGATTTTTTGCTGGTTCGCGGATTTCTGCGGACAATGGGTCTTTTAATTTCTGGTACATGCTTCCTCAGTTGGTTTGCCCAGTTGATTTCATACAAGGGACGCTATTGGCAGATGGCTGAGAAGCTACCCGGCTTACTTTTCTGTCTCTCTTGCGCTGACTTTCTCTGATCCTGACGTAGGGGGATTGAGCAGGGGGGCTGTTCGCACACCTAGACGATACGGACGCTCGTCTAAAAATGCTGAAAGATTATCTTCACGTTGCTATCTTTTGTGCAGCTGCTTCCTGAAATGACATGCTGCACGGTGCTTCGCATACTTAAAAGCTCGAAGGGCACATATTGATTTTTGATTGAAAAACAAACTCCGTCTCTCTCTCTCTCTTCCTGCTCCTGACGGAGGGGGTGTGAGCTGCCGCCTTCAACAGCTTTGTGCCACGGTGCTTCGCATACTTAAAAGCAAACAGCCCTATTGATTTGTTTGCTTTCCTCTGTCTTTCTGACAGACTCTGCTCCTGACGCGCACTCCTTTGAAGAGGAAAATATGTTTGCATTCTTTTAATTGTGAGACGGAACTGTCATCTCTGTCTTGTCATGGAGCACAGTTTAAACTTTTGAAAAAGAGACAAATGTTTGTTTGCAGTGTTTGAATAATGTTCCTGTCTCTCTACAACCTCCTGTGTTTCTGGACATATGGTTTCTACTTAGCAGATTTTCTTATTTCGCGGGTGGCTCTGGAACGCAACCCCCGCGATGGAGGAGGGATTACTGTACAGTAAAATGTGTGCACAGTAACACTAAACTATGTACATGTAATAAGTACTGTACGTAGATAATTAATTATGGTTACTCACCAACAATGACACGACGACTTGCCCGATAAAGATGAGTTTAATTTTACTGCACAACAAAGGATAGTGTTACAGCTCTTCTAAAGGAGCCTCTTCAGGCGACTGTGTAGCACAGCCGTTGTTCTTCTTCCAGCACTCTTCAATCCAAATCCCTAAAGCAGATTCCATCCAGACTACTGCCTTATCACGTCCACTTGCAACTCGTTTTGCGCCCTGGTTAAAGGACATTGCAGCCGTAGATCTTATATGCTTTTCCTCCTTTTTAAATAAAAAGAATCATGGACTCATTGATGCCGTAATGGTGTCCTGCAGCGGTGTAGCTGTTCCCTTCCTTCAACATATCCAAAACTTTTACCTTTTCTGCAATCATTTGCATCTTCTGTTGGCGCTTGGACACGGCCCCTGAAGCAGTAGCAGGAGCACGTTAATGCTGAATGAGTGAGATGAGACTTCCTGGTTAATGCAGCACTCCGTCGCTGAGCCAATCAGCAGCACACAGGAACTTAACTGCGTGCTCCGATTGGGTAGCTTCTCAGCCATCCGCCAATAGCATCTCTTGTATGAAATCAACTGGGCAAACCAACCGAGGAAGCAAGTACCAGAAGTAAAAAGACCCATTGTCCGCAGAAACCCGCGAAGCAGCGGAAAATCCGCATTATATATTTAGATATGCTTACATATAAAATCCGCGATAGAGTGAAGCCGCGAAAGTCGAAGCGCGATATAGCGAGGGATTACTGTATGTGGAAAGGTGATCCCAATTTCAATACTGTCAAAAGGTTCTGTGACCTAACCTATAAAATAACACTGATGATTACATTTTGCAATTTATTTAATAAATGTCAATATAAAGTGCACTGTCTACTGTTCTCTCTTTTCCAGAAACAACTTCACATAAACATTTCTTTTATTTGCCGATCATTCTCTTACATCAATTGTGGGATACTCCCTCACAAAGACTTGTTTCATGTATTTGAGAATCAATTACCTAATTTCAGGTATAGGCTTCTTTATTCTCCACATCCAAACATCTAAATAGGTTTTAAATCTGAACTTTGATGCAATAATTCAAAAACTGTCAATGGCTTCTTACTGAGATATTATAATGTGGTGTTTGTTAAATGTTACAGATCATTGAGCTATTAAGGGATCTATTTTTGGTTCAGTTCGGCTTCAGTTTTTCTTGACTGATGATCTCTCAGTGAGCTCACGTATTCAGAGTATTATGTTTTAGAGATGTTTTGAGTATCTTCTACTGAAAGGAAGTTTTTGGATTCTGAAAAACATGTCTGGCACTTCAGAAAATTAATTACAACTTATTTTATACCTAGAACAAATCTCTTTCACAAGCTTCATTCACATGTATTCTTTTCTTGAGTGCCTCTGTACTTCCTATAGTACCATTTAGGAAATTGTATAATTATTTTCTGAGTGCTGATTCATGAACCTTAACAATGATTGTGTCAAAAGATACCTTTAGAAACCATAATGCTAATACAAAAAACTAAAGGTCTTATTTGAGAACCCTTCAGTCAGCACATGGGATGACCAAGGTGCGATGGTATTCTCTCAGCAGACTGCCAATAATCTGGAATATTCTCATATACAGGTGCTGGTCATAAAATTAGAATATCATGACAAAGTTGATTTATTTCAGTAATTCCATTCAAAAAGTGAAACTTGTATAATAGATTCATTCATTACACACAGACTGATGTATTTCAAATGTTTATTTCTTTTAATTTTGATGATTATAACTGACAACTAATGAAAGTCCCAAATTCAGTATCTCGGAAAATCAGAATATTGAGAAAAGATTCAATATTGAAGACACCTGGTGCCACACTCTAATCAGCTAATTAACTCAAAACACCTGCAAAAGCCTTTAAATGGTCTCTCAGTCTAGTTCTGTAGGCTACACAACCATGGGGAAGACTGCTGACTTGACAGTTGTCCAAAAGACGACCATTGACACCTGCACAAGGAGGGCAAGACACATAAGGTCATTGCTAAAGAGGCTGGCTGTTCACAGAGCTCTGTGTCCAAGCACATTAATAGAGAGGCGAAGGGAAGGACAAGATGTGGTAGAAAAAAGTGTACAAGCAATAGGGATAACCGCACCCTGGAGAGGATTGTGAAACAAAACCCATTCAAAAATGTGGGGAGATTCACAAAGAGTGGACTGCAGCTGGAGTCAGTGCTTCAAGAACCACCACACACAGACGTATGCAAGACATGGGTTTCGGCTGTCGCATTCCTTGTGTCAAGCCACTCTTGAACAAGAGACAGTGTCAGAAGCGTCTCGCCTTTGGATTGCTGCTGAGTGGTCCAAAATTATGTTCTCTAATGAAAGTAAATTTTGCATTTCCTTTGGAAATCAAGGTCCCAGAGTCTGGAGGAAGAGAGGAGAGGCACAGAATCCACGTTGCGTGAGGTCCAGTGTAAAGTTTCCACAGTCAGTGATGGTTTGGGGTTCCATGTCATCTGCTGGTGTTGGTCCATTGTGTTTTCTGAGGTCCAAGGTCAACGCAGCCGTCTACCAGGAAGTTTTAGAGCACTTCATGCTTCCAGCTGCTGACAAACTTTATGGAGATGCAGATTTCATTTTCCAACAGGACCTGGCACCTGCACACAGTGCCAAAGCTACCAGTACCTGGTTTAAGGACCATGGTATCCCTGTTCTTGATTGGCCAGCAAACTCGCCTGACCTTAACCCCATAGAAAATCTATGGGGTATTGTGAAGAGGAAGATGCAATACGCCAGGCCCAACAATTCAGAAGAGCTGAAGGCCACTATCAGAGCAACATAGGCTCTCATAACACCTGAGCAGTGCCACAGACTGATCGACTCCATGCCACGCCGCATTGCTGCAGTAATCCAGGCCAAAGGAGCTCCAACTAAATATTGAGTGCTGTACATGCTCATACTTTTCATGTTCATACCTTTCAGTTGGCCAACATTTCTAAAAATCCTTTCTTTGCATTGGTCTTAATTGATATTCTAATTTTCCGAGATACTGAATTTGGGACTTTCATTAGTTGTCAGTTATAATTATCAACATTAAAAGAAAAACATTTGAAATACATCAGTCTGTGTGAGTGCTGGATTTTTTTTCTCATTTTGTCTCTCATAGTTGAGGTATACCTATGATGAAAATTACAGGCCTCTCTCATCTTTTTAAGTGGGAGAACTTGCACAATTGGTGGCTGACTAAATACTTTTTTCCCCACTGTAGCTGTTAATTGCATTTTGTGTTGACTATGTTGCAAATCAAAAAATAAGCCCCTTTTTTCATGAAAGTAAAAAGCATTAAAAAAAGTGTATGGTGTTGCTCAGAATAGCATTAGATGACAATTATGATATTTCTGACTAAACAGTTTTTTTTTTTATTATTTACCGAGATGAAAGGACATCATTACATCACAAATCAGAGAATCTGACTACAACTGTATTTGCCAAATTGTCCAACTGAGAGTTCTTACTTAGAAAAATATTGCGTGAAAGTTGTGACAATTTATTTCCCATCTGTCATATGAATGCACCATAAAAATCAAACTAGACGAGGCATCTCATGTTTATGAAAAGCAAAACAAAGCTGGTTTGTCCAATATTTCTACTTGGTTGGAACAACTTAGTCATTCTTCAAAATGATTGCAGGTTGTTTGAATTACATGTGTAATATTTCTCCACCACAAAGCTGTATTTCTGTTAATTTAGCATGATTAGTTGCAAAGTACAATCTCAGAATGTTAACCACCAGGTTAGATCACCTTAACCTATTAATAGCAATGACATGAACAATGAACGTCCATATGTTGAAAAATATTGAAAGATATACTATTTTTCCAGGACATTTTCTTACAATCTCAGGGTCGCAATTCATTTTAGATTTTAAAAAATAATTTACAGAAATCAGGTGAAGATATTTCATAGACTATCAGATCATAAAGTTTTGAGTTAAATAGCGCAGTTTGCGCAAGCAGTAGCAACTGCTGCATTGTCACATGCACAAAGTACAGTAAAAGTCTTAAATGAGCGTTCAACCAAAGCAGAATGGCTGTAACCTACCCACATCACACAAGTATGCTGAAGATGTAATGAATTAAGATGCAAGAATATTTGACATATAGTTTAAAGGGAAAAATTGTGTCTGTTAAATCCTTGAGACTGGGAAAAATGGCTCTCAGCTACTAGATATGCATCTACATGAAACTGTGGCCTAGTGGGTCATGTATCTTTTGCCATAGTCTGATTAGCAGAAAAGCTACAAACCTTGGTTCATGTTTTATAAATGACAAAAAACAATGTTCTTTGACTTAACCAGGCAAAGTATAATAATAAATTTTGTAAAGAAGACTTGAGATGTGTGTTGCATTTATGTTTTTATTCCAGACAAATTTAATTTGACAATCTGAAACACTTTTCATCTATTCCAATTAACTATACTCGCACCTTTGTACTAAACATAACTGCAAACTTTGGTAGTGTCTGCCAGTTTACAGATTCAGAATAGTAAACAACTTCATATAGCACCTTTCAAAGACCGTGTTATCAGAAGGTGCTTAAAAAAACACACAAGAATGCAAATGTGAAATAACAAATTGCAATAATATCTGTTGTGGTTTTGAAAAGGCAGTTTAATGATCAATGCCAGTAGTCTGCAAAATGAAAAATAGAAGTCGGCAATTTGTTAAATGCTGATTACTACACATTATTTGTACTGAACTTCTGTAAAGTTCAAGCAAACAAACAAAAAAAGGCACAGCGATTAGAAATGCAGCACAGGCAAATGGTGACACAAGGTGTCATAGTGGGTAGCATTGCTTATAAGGCTGAGCAATATAGCCTATAAATAATTTTGCACTACAGAATATACATCTCAATATTTTGAAATCTCTAATAAAGCACTTTATAAATGCTTGAGTTAACCCTTTCTTTCATACAAGCATACATTATAATGACTCTAGTAGTCCCTGCAGGCAGCAACATACATCTGCATTAAATCAATCTTGTTTAAATTAATTAATGGCTTCTATTAGAACTTGTATGCAAAACAGGGGGACATCACAACCAAGTTAAATTTAACAAAACAGTATTTATTCAAACCTGGTAATTGCACACAACAAAAAACATTTCAAAACAACAAACATTAAAGTGCACTTTTGTGCATAATGCTTGTGATAACAGGTCATTTCAAACCACACTGCAGAACAGTAACAGTCACATCACATTACATTAATGGTAATATGATGATATGTCACAATGTTACAAAAACAGACTGATAATATATAACAAGCTGTGACAGCAGAGAGGTGTAGCAGCCTTTTGAGAATATGCGACAGAACACTTCAAGATTTAGAGAGTAGCGTAACAAATATGTACAGGCTATTATTCACACCAACAGGGTTATGATGATAGATATGCGGACCATTATACTGCTAAACAGCTGCCTCAAAAAAACAGCCTGCCAGATTCAAAGTGATTATAAAAAAAGAAGACCAACAATTTGTACTCGAGGTGCACTATAGTCATTTACTAAATCTCATGTGGAATAAGCCGCAATGCACTATGATTCTCCCAGCACTAATTGCCTACTTCTCTCAAGATAACAGGATCAGTTTCTGGCTAGAGTGTCTTAACTGCAAACGTTGCCTAAACAAATTGTGATTGTGAGAGTCTCTTTTAAAAACTCAAGTTTCAGCCCACAGTATAAAAATATGCATGTGATCATAATGGAGCAGTGTGGGTATAATGTGTGTGTGCGCATATACAGTAGATGGAAATACCCCACACCCTTCCAGAAGTAAAGGCCAAAAGTCTGAGGCTGGGAACGTAAACCGAAAGTTTGTCAGATCAATCTCTGCTACTCAATCACTGTATCACCATGAGGAAGTCACAAATAATTTTACAAATGCAATCCTTACCTGTAAAGTGCAGTATAATGCAGTCACTGTAGAAAGATCGAGTATAAAACTTTGCATTTGTGACAGTAACTAAAATCAAGTTTTAAAGAAATGCAAGTATACTATTAATAATGCATAAACAAATTCTATGATCATTTAATAGCTAGAGCACCAGCAGAGGCATGCATCAGATTTACATTTAAATATATATAATTCTTCATCATTTTCCGCCAGAAAAAATAAATTAAAAAAAAAATAAAATCCACGAAAGGTTTCACTAATCTATATCATACACACATTATCACTCAATCCAGTTCAGGACCCCAAGGTGCCATCGCTCATCTCAGCAGCACTGGGCACAAGGCAGATATCCCACGAACAGCATCACTTCATCACAGGCACTCTTTTGCAAACACTAGACTAATTCAGAGCCAATCTGGATTCACCACTTATTGGAAAAACATATACCTTATTTCACAATGATATAGATATGGACAATGCTTCTGCAATACACACAAAGACACATGCACAATGGCCCCGTATTCAAATATTTAGCAAGTGGTTACCACTAACACGCTAATGTTTTACCCACAAGTGGAGCAAGTTTAAGGTGAATAGCCACTGGTATACTACAGCAGATCAAAACACAGTTGTTAACTCAACTGCCAACTGGGAAATGAGGGACAGGCAAACAATGGCAAATCTGATTGTGCATCAGTTTCTTTCTTTGCATTGGTCTGGCTGTAGACCACAGCAGAGTTAAGTATGTTTTAAGTACTGTACCAGTACTTTATATGGTTACTTTATCTGTTTTCTCATCTAAAAGAATAACTAAAAAAAAAGTGGAGATCTGGCAACCTCCAATGTTTTGACTTTAGCATCCTGACATTTGTATGTTAACAGGTCTTTAGTGCATTCTGAAACTGTAATTAGCCAGCTGTATATTAGGTGATGCATATACAGTTGAAGCCAAACATTTACATATACCTAGGCTTTCAAACTCATTGAATCACAATTCTACACACGTCATATTACTATACATTCCATGTGTTAAGCCAATTAGGGTATCTAGTATATGTCAAAATAACAGGTAGGAGACAAATTTATTTAAGTCTTTATTTACTAAATCTGGTTTTCAGTGGGTCAAATGTTTACATATACAGTGGAACCTCGGTTTGAGAGCATAATTCATTCTGGAAACGTGCTCGTAGTCCAAAGCACTCGTATATCAAAGTGAATTTTCCCATAAGAAATAATGGAAACTCAGATGATTGTTCCACAACCCAAAACTATTCATATAAAAATGATTAATAAAAAATATAAAGTAAAAATACATAAAACAAATTAACCTGCACTTTACCTTTGAAAAGAATCATGGCTGGTGTGAGTGAGTTTCTAAACTCTTGTGGGATTCCACCCAACGGGATGACACGTGGAAGAGCGTCCCAAAGCAATCGCAGTCTCCCAGCACTGCAGCAGTTTGCCGTAAAAGCGAATCCGAAAAGATCGCGGACATGCTATAAGCGCCTGCCGTCGATGGGTGACACAAGGAACAAGGAACATTATAAATGTGCAGGGCCCTGCCTGACTGCTGTGTCTGTGTATAAATAACCACGCTGTTGCTGTTTCAAGCTGAATAAAGCTGGTGTTGCTAAAGTACTGAGACTCAGCTTGGTGTTTTAGGGTGCAAGACAGGGACTCGCATGTCACAGCGCGCGCGCGTGAGCACGAGCACACACATGAGCTCTTACGTGCACACACACACATACACACGAGCGCGCGCGTGCACACACACACACACAGTCACAATGCTAATGCTGTAGTAAACAGTATACGTTCGTACGGATGTTGACTATATGAGTGAGGCACGCCGACTCAGACGGAGAATAGGAGACGATTGCCCACAATCCCGCAGCGAGAGAGAGAAAGAAAGAGAAGAACCATCAGCTCAGTTGTGATCACATGACGCTCAGCAGACAAAGCGTATACAGTAATCCCTCGCTATATCGCGCTTCGCCTTTCGCAGCTTCACTCCATCGCGGATTTTATATGTAAGCATATTTAAATATATATCGTGGATTTTTCGCTGCTTCGCGGGTTTCTGCGGACAATGGGTCTTTTAATTTCTGGTACATGCTTCCTCAGTTGGTTTGCCCAGTTGATTTCATACAAGGGACGCTATTGGCAGATGGCTGAGAAGCTACCCAGCTTACTTTTCTCTTTCTCTTGCGCTGACTTTCTCTGATCCTGACGTAGGGGGATTGAGCAGGGGGGCTGTTCGCACACCTAGACGATACCGACGCTCGTCTAAAAATGCTGAAAGATTATCTTCACGTTGCTATCTTTTGTGCAGCTGCTTCCTGAAAGGACATGCTGCACAGTGCTTAAAAGCTCGAAGGGCACGTATTGATTTTTCACTGTTTTGTTTTTCTTCGTCTCTCTCTCTCTCCCTGCTCCTGACGGAGGGGGTGTGAGCTGCCGCCTTCAACAGCTTTGTGCAGTGCTTCGCATACTTAAAAGCAAACAGCCCTATTGATTTGTTTGCTTTCCTGTGTCTTTCTGACAGACTCTGCTCCTGACGCGCACTCCTTTGAAGAGGAAAATATGTTTGCATTCTTTTAATAGTGAGACGGAACTGTCATCTCTTCTTGTCATGGAGCACAGTTTAAACTTTTGAAAAAGAGACAAATGTTTGTTTGCAGTGTTTGAATAACATTCCTGTCTCTCTACAACCTCCTGTGTTTTCTGCGCAAATCTGTGACCCAAGCATGACAATATAAAAATAACCATATAAACATATGGTTTCTACTTCGCGGATTTTCTTATTTCGCGGGTGGCTCTGGAACGCAACCTCCGCGATGGAGGAGGGATTACTGTACATACTACTCGTACTGCAAGACCTTGCTCGTTTATCAAGTCAAAATTAAAAATTTTTGCTCGTCTTGCAAAACACTCGTAAACCAAGTTACTCACAAACTGAGGTTCCACTGTGCTTTGTAAGTATCTGGAGACATTGACTTTTAACTACTTAACATGAATCAAACACTTGAAGTAGCCTACCACAAGCTTCTCACAATACATGTTAACAACTCTTGTCCATTCCTCCTGACGGAACATGGAGAAAGCCATGTTTCAGAGCTGGAATAGTGTTCTTTGCCTTAGAAACCTCACTTTTCTTCCTCTATAAACTGCAGTGATCACTATGGCCAAACAGTTCAATTTTTATCTGAACACAGAACACTCCTCCAAAAGGCCAAGTCTTTGTCTTAGTGATCATATACAAATTTCTGTCTGGCTTTAATAGATCAGCCTTAGATTAGGAGCTTCTTACTCGTGCGACATTCATTCAGGCCATGTCGATGAAGGGTCTCTTAATATTAGATATAGATACTTTGGTACCTGATGCTTCCATCTCCTTCAGTTTCTTTATTAGTGTTTTGGGGTTCAGTTGAACCAATCACACAAAATAAATGGAAGTAGTAACGACTGGAAAAAAGGGCATTCCCGATCCAAATAACCATAAGCCAGTAAGTTTACTGTGCAACACAGGTACATTAATGGGAGGAATTTTTAAGGAAAAGATAGAGCAACACTCGACAAGAACAGGAAGTTTACTGAACTGTCAGCATGGTTTCAGATGAGGGAAGTCATGTTTTACTAACAGGCTGGAATTCTGAAGAAGCAACAAAAGAATACAATCAAAGTGGTACACAGGATATGATTTATCTTGACTTGCAAAGCATTTGATAAGGTCCCACATGAGAGGTTGAGCATCAAACTAAAATAAGTGGGAGTTCAGGGTATAGTGAGCACATGGAGGCAGAATTGGCTAAAACACATGAAGCAGGGGGGTTATGATGTGATGAACCTTATCAGAATTGGGTGATCCCTGGTGGCTTCCGGGAGCCTTCAACAGTCGTAAACTGAGAGGAGCCCAGCAAATGAGAACGCATACAGTCAGCAAGGAGTTGGTGTATAATGTTTAATGCTTTTATTACAACAGTGTCCAAAGTGCAGTGCAAAGGGTCAATAAATAAATAATCCATAAAATCAAAGTGTCCAGCAGATGTTAAAATTCTAAATAAATAATCCAATAAAAATGAGGTTAAAATCAAAGGGAGACATCCCATTTTAAAAACCACAAGCCTCTGTGTTTCTTTCTAAAAACGTACATCTCCTTGGCTTAACCTATGCGGATTCTTCAGCACAAGAAGATGTTCTCCAGCAGGTAATGACAACCCTTTAATCCAGCTCAGAATCCTGTTGCCAGTCTGTTGGTGTTCACAGGGTGCAGCTCTGAGCTTTGCTCTTTGCTCCCTCTATGCCACAGTCTGTTGGGCTTCAGTGGAAGCCTCCTAGAGCACTTAGTTGCTCCTGTTTCTTAAGGGTGCTAAGCAGAAGCGGCCCCTCTGCACACTTCTTGAGGGTCTGGCCACATGCTCTGCTCACGGGGCTCACTTTCCCATCCATCTGCTTTCCCTTTCATAACAGCCTAGTCCCGTTTCTACTCTTCTTTCTTTTCCTTCCTTTCCTTTAACCTCCATTCCTCATTGATCTTTTCTTCCACTTCTCTGCCATGCAGGCTCACTATATAGCCCTGATGGAGTGCAGATGCTCTCCTCCACTCACTCAGAGGTGTAAACAAGGCACCAGACTGACCCACTCATATTCACAGCTGGAATGCGTGATAAGCCAAGCACCACAACAACTGTGAAGTGGCACCAGCACGCACCTGCTCAAAGCCTGCTCACTCCAAGACTTAATTATTTATTTAAAAATTACACTTCACCACAGACCTCTTATCACAGGTATCCCTTAGGGGTTAGAGGTAGGGCTGCTGCTATTTTTAATATATTTAAATAATTTGAATAGGAATATGAATAACAAGCTGGTTAAGTTTTCAGATGATACCTACACTAAATGGATTGGCAGATAATCTAGAAACCATTAAATTACTACAGAGGGACTTGGACAGCATACAGGCTCAGGCAGATTTGTGGCAGATGAAATTTAATAAAAGTAAACAAATTATTGCAGGTAAAAAATAAAACTGTTAGAATTGAACTCACAATGAAAGGTCTGAAAATTGAAAGTACTGCTTATGAGAAGGATTTAGGAGTCAGAGTCCTATCAACTTCCAGAGAAAAGCCATTAAGAAGGCTAACAGAATGTTAGGTTATACAGCATGATATATAGAGTAAGAGTCAAAGGAGGCTATGTTGAACCTTTATAGTGTACTGGCAAGGCCTCATCTGGAATATTGCGTACAATTTTGGTCTCTGGTCTACAATAAAGACATAGCAGCATTACATAAAGTCCAGAGGCGAGCAGCAAAGTGATTCCAGGATTATAGGAGATGAGTTATGGGG